>NW_027502368.1:0-61920 GCF_021521415.1 Bidens hawaiensis | reverse complement strand
GTTTGCAGTAGCTGTTTTGGAGGCTTGAGGTCACGTAGGAAGTTTTCTTTTATTTTGGACCTAGATTAAAATGTATCAAGACAAGTATATGTTGATCGAATACTTTGCTTTATTATATAATGATTTTTGTTGATTTATGTTATCTTGTGTTGCGCTGGCTGCGCGCGCGATAAATGTGTATTAATAAATATTGACACCCATTAGTGTCACGGGTAATGAAACAATATGTGGCGCCCCGATGTATAATCCGCCTTTGGTCGGGGTGTGACAGATTGGTATCAGAGCCAGGTTGACTTTAGGATAGGTGGGTTAGACGTAACGACCTAGAAAACTTAAGTCCCCCTCTCGCGCATTGAGAGAAATCTCGTGTTTTGTGCGCTTATTGTTAATTACTCGTTATTTATAAATATGCTCACGCCTGCACAGTATATGATTTTATGTTTTATTCCGCGATCTTTCGATTTTTATTTATGTTCGTTTGTTGGAGTTGAAAATCCGAGAAGTCATGGTGATACATGAATAGTTGACTTTCAATTCCCATTTACTTTATATTTTTAAGTTGAAGATTGAAAAGTCATGGTGATACATGAATTGTCAATCTCCAATGCTTATTTACTTGTATATTTTATATTGAGGATTGAAAAGTCATGGTGATACATGAATCGTCAATCTCCAATACCCGTTTGCTCGTATATTTTTTTTTAAAATTGAGAATTCGGAAGGTCAATGGTGATACATGAATTGTCGATTCTCGATTCGAATTTGTTACCTTTATTAAGTCTGCATATAAAGTCATTTACTTTACCTTAACTTTTGTTAGCAACTAACTTCGCGAAACAAGCTTTAACAAGGTTTATACTTTGCGCTAAAACGGTTTCTCATAACATGATATTAACTAAAACTAGAACTTTTATAGAATGCCTCCACTATCAGCTCGTTATCAGAGGAGAGAAGCCGCGCGCAGACGTAGGCAGCAACGTTCCCAGGAAATGGCCGCCGCGATAGCCCAAGCCTTAAACCAAAACAATAACCACTCTGGTTACAATATTAAATCCTTTAATGCGGGTAACCCTCCGAAATTCAAAGGACTTGAAGGAGCCACCATAATGCTCCAGTGGCTCGAGAAAATTGAAAACACTTTTCTCCATACCCATTGCCCTCCAAACCAACGAACCTTATACGCCTCAAGTGTCCTGGAATCTAGAGCGCTTACTTGGTGGAACGGAGTAGCTCATGCGCGTGGCGCAGAGGTTGCTTCTAGCATGCTCTGGGAGGAATTCAAGGAACTTCTGACGCGAGAATTCTGCCCTCCCAACGAAGTCAAGCGCCTTGAGGAGGAATTCTGGAACTTGAAGCAGTACAGTGGCGAAGCGCGCGAGTACGCGACGCGCTTCCACGAACTAAGTTTGCTTGTCCCTCACCTTGTTACCCCTTCCCGCCGAGCCATCGAAAAATTTCTTGGGGGTCTTCCCATGGAAATTCAAGATTCTGTATGGGCGAGAAACCCAGTAACCCTCTCTGACGCCATCGAGTTGGCCGCTGTGCTCAGCGACAACCATGTCAGAGCAGGAACCCTGTTCCTGCGGGGAACTGAAAAGACCAAACCCACCAAGACTGACCCAGAACCAACAGAAACCAAGCCAGAACCCTCAAACCATAAACGAAGGCGCAAAACCAATCATCAAGCTTACGCGCTTACTAACCCACTCGTTGTCCAGCAACCCCTTTACCAACCTCCAGTATACGCGCCTAACCCACTGTCTACCTACCCAACTCCCCCTGTAGTCCATAACTATGCCTTAACTAATCCTGCACTCCCTACCCCGCCAACTAAGAAACCCTACACAGGAAATCAGCCCTTCTGCCCAACCTGTAAATTTCATCACCCAACTCAAGCCTCGTGTAGGCAATGTAACCAATGTGGCCGCGCTGGTCACTCTGCTGAGTACTGTAGAGTCCCTCCCGCCAACCCAATGGTGCAAACACCACCAACCTACCCGCAGAACCCACAACCAACATACCAGAATCCCCAACCAAGATCGTGCTTTAACTGCGGTGATCCCAGTCATTTCCGGAACGCGTGCCCGAGGCTACAAGTACAGATTACGCAAGCGAATCCGGTGAACCAAATTTCGAACCAAGTGACGCGCTGACGAACTTTTAATATAACCGCGCACCAAGCGCAAGCGATTAATGACGTAGTTAATGGTACATTTTTTTTTAACGGGCATTATGCATCTATACTTTTTGTTACTGGTGCCGATAGAAGTTTTATTTCTCGCGCGTTTGAGCAGAAGCTCGCGCGACCGCGCATTAACTTAAGGAAAAACTTCTGTTGAATTGGCTAATGGCGAAACTATTTTAATAAACTTTATAATCATGGATTGCACGCTTAACCTTAATGAAAACGATTTTTTTTTTTTTTTTTTTTTTTTTTTTTTTGATCGACCTTATCCCCGTACCTTTTCTTTGCGCATCCTACTTCGAGATAAATTTCGGGACGAAATTTCTTAAAGTAGGGGAGACTGTAACATCTGCCCGAATCCGACCCGACCCAGATACCCGTTTTCTGATCCGATTCTTTTTATGATTTAAAAATTAATTATAATCTTTATAAATCTAACCTTTAATAAATCTTTATGTATATATATATTTTTTTAAAATGTTTCTTCCGCCTCTCCTTCCTCTTCTTCTCTTTTCTTTCCGCCGTCCCGCCTTCTTTTCTCTTGTCGCCATCCCCCCCCCCCCCCCTTTGTTTAACCCTTGAGCCTTGAACCCCTTTTTCTCTTAACTCCTTGCTTGTCCTTTGGCTCTTCCCGCCTAAGGATGTCTGCGCAGCTCCACGCGCTAAACTCCTTACAAGGAAGCCTGCGTGAAGATTGACTGTTCCTGCCCTACGCGCTAGGAACTATAGTTCTTCCCGCGGCGCGCTAAGAATGATACTTCTCCGCGCGACGCGCTAAGAATTGTAGATCCTCCCGCGACACGCTGTAAATTTGTAGTTCTTCTCGCAGCGCGCTAAGAATTGTAATTCTTCCCGCGACGCGCTAAGGACTTATGTTCTTCCCGCGACGCGCTAAGGATTTCAGTTCGTTCCGCGACGCGCTAAGGATTTGTGGTTCTTCCCGCAGCGCGCTAAGGTTTGTCTGTGTCAGCCTTCTGTGTGTGCCTTCGCGCTCGCGCACTCAGCTTTCTCGCGCTAAGTCTTGTGTCTTTTATCTTGATTTATCCAGCCGTTTACCTTTGGTGATATCTTATCTTTTGGGCTGTTGACCTAACTTGCTTTGTGTCTGAAAAGTTACTTTCGGCGCAGCATGCGCGTCAATCCTATTGGTTGACAGAAAAAGGTGACTGACAATATCTTTTGAGATCTTCTTTTCCTTATCTTGAACAGTGTTTGCCTGACATATCCCATGTGCTGTGAACAGTAACCTGACAGCTTTTTCCCCTTTTCCTGCTGCCATATCTTTTGCTTAGATTTGGTGAGATATTTTCCCCTTTTTCCGGGATTATGTTCCCTAGGGTTTGCCTATTTATACCCAGCCATTTTCTTTAACATTTCACACGCAGACACTTAATCTCTTCTCCTTCTCCCTGCTGAAGATCCTCGCAGCACAGCCGTCAACATAACTCCAGCTCTCCTTGCCTCTGTTTTTCTTTCTCTTCTTTTCTGCCCAGATCTCGGTTAGTAAATGTTTATAATTTGTTTAAGTAAATCGATGCATATTACCTATGGTTAGTTATAATCAAGACACTAAAACCAATCGTTAAACCGATAATCTTATTTATAGGTTAACTTTGCTTGTTTGGTTCTTGCTTTATTTATCTTCATCGCACCGTTTATCATGTGAGTTATCTCGTACCTAATCCCTTTTTATTTTTAATGTTTTGGGATGTTCATGTGTTCATACAAACTTAGAGTCTTAAACTGTTTATGAACTTTAGTCGCGCAGTATCCCATGTGTTGAGGATGTTTACTTGGCTGTTATTTGTATGTGTGTATCATTAACCGCTTTGTTCGGCCTATTCCGAAGTTTTCATGGTACCATTGGATGAACACGGGAGACCTATCGTTTACGGTTTTTCTTTGTTTACACTTGCACTGATGTTTTCTCGTTTTTGTGCTCAATTGGGAGCACGGATTGAACTATGAGCTATGATCTATCTTAGGCTTGATCACAATCTGATTACACCCTTGCTAAACTCTAGACATACACGTGTTGCGCGCAGATTTACTGTATTGCATTAAACTTGATTTCTCACCAACACGCAAGTGTTTGACGTTTATTTTAACACATGTTCAGGTTTGCAGTAGCTGTTTTGGAGCTTGAGGTCACGTAGGAAGTTTTCTTTTATTTTGGACCTAGATTAAAATGTATCAAGACAAGTATATGTTGATCGAATACTTTGCTTTATTATATAATGATTTTTGTTGATTTATGTTATCTTGTGTTGCGCTGCGCGCGCGCGATAAATGTGTATTAATAAATATTGACACCCAATAGTGTCACGGGTAATGAAACAATATGTGGCGCCCCGATGTATAATCCGCCTTTGGTCGGGGTGTGACATCTTATGTCCAAGGCTTGATGCAAAACTACTATCGAGCCGAGGGTCTCACCGGAAGCAGCCTCTCTATCCCTATGGGGTAGAGGTAAGGCTGTCTACATCTTACCCTCCTCAGACCCTACTATAGCTTTGCTATTGGTGGGATATACTGAGTACGATGATGATGATGATGATGATGATGATCTGATACAAAATACTCACTTATACAGAAATCTGTAAGCCCTTCAAGTTTACAGAGTAAATCTTTAACCTGAAGATAAAGGCACAAAGCATGCATTAGGTAAGTTGTAAGTTGTAACATGATGACAATGCAGAAGGCGATACGGGCATTTCTAAACATTTAATGGAATCATTCTTTTGTGTGTTCCTAAAAATTTCACTAAGTAAACAAGAAGATTAAAACCTCATTTTGGCGCCTTTGTCCCTCAAATCTGAAAGGCTTCAGAATGATGGTTACAGTAAAGCCATTTGCAAGCTTTATTGATTCAAATATATCATGCACCGTGGTAAGATCTGAGCCATAAGATGCCCCAGCCACCTAGAGGAAAGAAAGAAATGGCTTACATAGATACAAGAACATGAAAAACAAAGAATATTCTTTGGCAAAAATGTGGCAAACTTTTATCTATTTGAAAGCAGTTTCATATAGGTAAGAGTCAAGGAATGTACAAACAAGTATAAGCGCTTTTGAACATGATTCCATGAACATCCGCTTTTCCACAGCTGTTTTGCTCAAATCTGAGAAATGAAACATCAAACATGTAAGTAATAAAATTCACATAGATATGAGTTTCACTATATGACAAACGAGTAGAATTTTCAAATAAAAATAGATGCTGTCGATGATCAAACTTACAAGAATCTTAACATTCAGTTCAATACATACATAACAATCTCTCAATCAATTAGTTGTCCCTTTAGTAAACTCTTAAGACTCAGTTCAATACATACATAACAATTTCTCAATCAGATAGGTATCCCTTTAGTCAACTCTAGAGTCTAGATTACTTGCATTATAGTAGTTTGCATGATGTTGTTTCCAACTTTATATCAAATTTTAAACAAAGAGAATGTGGAACAATGGCATATATGTCAAACCTGACCAGCGAACAATAAGTGTTTTATCTCAATATAACTCTATATTAGTCAATAAATAAACAATAACTCACCATCCCCAAGTAACCGTTGTTGTAATTTCACCTTAGATGTTTCATCCACAATAATATTCCTGCCATAAAAAAGAAATACACGTACATAATAAGCATTTACCCTCCTTATAGAGATATCCAATATCTTGCTTAAATACAACAGGCATGTAACATGTTAATATCATCGAAATGAAAGCAAGATTTAGTAATTGACTATGGTAGACATTAGCTAAAATGATACTCTACAAAAGTAGCATCAAGCAAACAAAACAAACGATTACTGGTGAAAACAGTTATGCTGATGTCACCAGAAACTTCAATTTACATAGCTTTTATAGAAAATATTTTATATCCAACATTTCAAGTAACTTCAGAGATCCAACTTCAGATATCTTTAGCTTTTGAATGTAAATTTAAAGATCTATCCGATTAAAGAATGGTTGAAACAACCAAAAAAATGATTTCATAGTTATACAGCGGTGTAAAAATCTGTTCTAGAAGGTGATTAGTCGCCGGTTACTCGCTAATCACTGGGTTGCCGATGCGACTTCAGCTAATATTCTCAAGTGGGATTATTCTCGGTGGCGGTCAAAATTGATCAAATTTCAGTAAAAAAGGGTCAAAATATTTGAAGCATTTGAAAAAATATATACCTATTACTAAAATCGGATTAATAAGCTTAGAATATTATAGAAATATATATATATATATATATATCCCGATTAATCGCTAGTCGGTACCCCACCGCCCAACTAGCGCCTGCTAGGCGAGTTTTACAACATTGGTTATACGCTTATACATGAGCTGGCTGCTTCTTGAATTCACCATTTAGTCATTTGCCATCACAAGTAAGCATATGATTCTAAAATCTACATCTAGCATACACTTTTATCTCATAACATAACCAATGCAAAGAAAACTAGTAAATCAATACACACTACAAACGCATAATTAGATCAACCACCAAAAATGCCGCAAATAGACAGCGTACCAGAACCGTAAACGAGGCATAAAAAAGTTGCATCAAGCAACAAAAAAAGGTGTTACAGGTAAAGACAGTTATGCTGACGTCACCAATAACTTCAATCTCTATTAATTATTACAGATAATAATTATTTTCATGTCCTACATTTCATTTTAGGCTTTGAATGCTAACTCACCAATTACAGTTACAAGTAAGCATATGATCCTAAAAAGACTAAAATCCACATCTAGCATACATTTCTATCTCATAACATAACCAATGCAAAGAAAACTAGTAAAACAATACACACACATCCAAAAATGCCGCGTACCAGAACCAATACACAGCTCTATTCCATCACCACTACACATATAATCCTAAAAATCCACATCTAGCATACATTTCTATCTCATAACATAACCAATGCAAACAAAACTAGTAAACCAATACACACTACAATCACACAATTCGATCAATAACCAAAAACGCCGAAAATCAACCGCATACCAGAACCGAAACCGAGGCGAAAGCGACTGCGAGAGCAAACAGAACTCGAGAACCGCATCCTTCCGGCTTCCAATTCCAATCACTTCCACAATTCCAGACTCTTCCAATATATTTCCCTCTCGGTACAGTATCGGCGAAGGCGAAGAGTACCGGTTACCGAAGCTCGATTCGATTAGACGCAATCGCTTTGAATTGCCGCGGATTGTTAATTTTTTAGAAGGAATGTGGCGAGTGAAGTTGTAATTGGCGTCAAGTGAACAGTTAGGGCTAATTGAAGATGAAGGTGAAGATAATGTGGTGCGTGTGATGTTGTTGATGGTGGTTAATGGAAGCTCCATTGAGATGCAGGAAGTTAGGGTTCACGTTTGAGAGTTACAGCAAGTGTTTTGATTGAAGATAGCTACCGAGAGTGTCAGTTACCATGTGGATATTTGAGGCCTATTATTATTTCCGGTTGCACGCGCAATTCAGCGGGAAATGCAGGACTTAATATTCACATAAAAGATTTTTGGGTGCGTTCCATTTGAAACCATGGATTAATAATTCTTACTTTAAACTCAATTTAGTAGTGAAGTACAAATGAAACCATAATCTAACCATTGTTAATGGTTTATTTTTGTTGGGTTTTAATTTTCAACAGTTTGGTTTCAGTTTTTGATGACAAAAAACGGCTTGGCTCACGGCTTAGTTTAAAACCATCAAAACCGGACCACAAACGTCTATACGTAAGATGTTATTTTTTTAACTGAAAACAAACTATGACAATATCATACTCAAATTAAAGAGAATAAGATGCTCGTTTTTATGGTGCAATTTTTTTAACAAAATATTAAAGTATGAAAAAGTTATGACCGTTTAAAAATCGTGGGGGAATTTGGGTTAAAAGTGAAATTATAAATAATATATGGTTAAAAGATGGGGATCAAAATTATAACTATTCTTTAAATTTCCAAATGTTAATTAAAGTTGAGGGGGCAAGGATGTAAATAATTTGAAGAATTATAAAAGATATGTTAAACATAGTGTTAGAATACTACTCTACCCCTCTTTATAGTTGTACCATGTGCTTAAGCAATTGTAAATTACTTAAAATTGGGTGTCTTAATTTGTCCATGGGTGGTGCATTATATATAGTATAGAATATCATTTGGATGATAAATGAACCTGAATTTGAACTTACGGGTAAATTCGAAACTTGAAATATTTGGGACGGATGATGTGACGGGAATTCGAGTATGAGGTTATTTATCGGTATGAACGGGTGTGGTATTAAGTGATATCCAAACCGATTATCTTAAACGTATACACGTGTTTACTCGTGTCATACTTGTAAATTAATTATAAAACATGGTTTTTGTAATTGTTTTGTTGTTTTTCGGTCTCCTCTAGCTTCTTGTTAGTAGAGGGCCGCTTTAGCTAATGAAACTTGTTGTTCAATAAAATATAATAACAAATAAAATAAGTTGGTGAAGTGGTTAAGTGTGATGTAGTTAAAGCTTGTGATTCATGGGTCAAGGTTTGAACCCTCCTTTGTCTTTTCAAATCTACTTATTGGACAATTTCAGTCCTTTGATCTAACACTTTGGTTAAAGCCACCACAAACTTGAATTAGTTGTTTAATAAGAATAATAATTAACTTTGATTGTTAACTAAACTAACAGTAACTATGTCGATATGAACTACCATCACTGATTGTACAGATATAGAATGAACTCCTACCATGCCCCCTCCCCCATAACAACGTGCAAGCAATAACTAAACTAAAACCAATGAAACCGAATCAAAATTAATCAAAAAACGGTTATCGAAATTTTTTGTACTCAAAGTTAATCGAAATTAACTTCACCAAACCATTCATACACACACACACATACAATTTTTTGTACCCTCGGTTATCATTATTTTTTTCTCTTTCCTTCACTCACAATCACTTTAAACAAATATTTAAAAATTATATGAGTTGAACATTGACTTCTCAAATATACACAAAAGTCAATGCATTTTCCCTCTCCTCTACTTATAACATCATAAACCATTTCTTAAAATATAAAAACTCTACTCACGTATTATGGTGGATAGGATGAGAATGATTTTAACCGAACCAAAACCGACAAATTAATTGAATACACCAAACCGATTAACCAAAAACTAATTAATTAACCGATGACTTTGTTCTCGGTTTAACCAAACCGAATCAAACTGAACCGCACACAGCCTCAGTCTCTGTCTCTCATCATAATCAAAGAGACATGTTAAAAAAACATATATAAAGGTTTTACTTTTACCAAAGAAGATGTTAAAAAACTTTTACTCGGGTCGGGTCGGGTCGGGTCGGGTCGGGTAGTAAAACATGTGGTAAACCAACATAAATGAGCTCCAGCTATCTTTCAACACTTTCACTCACCCATACCCTAAACATAAACTCACCCTGCAGCTCGTTACCGAAACAACAAACAACAATGGAGGCTGAAGGCTCATCAAAACCCATGATCGCCACACAAAGCCAAATGGTGGAAGCCAAGGTCCCACTGGCGTACCGTGACCAGTGCGCACACTTACTCATTCCGCTCAACAAGTGCCGTCAGTCGGAGTTTTACCTCCCGTGGAAGTGCGAAGACGAGCGTCACACTTACGAGAAGTGCGAGTACGAGCTTGTGATGGAACGGATGCTGCAGATGCAGAAGCTCAAGCAGGCGAATAAGCAAGGACAAGGAAACGCGATTCCTCTCGTTCCGAAAACTGCTAATGCGTGATTTGATTTTATGCTGCCCTAATTGGATCGGATCGGCGATTTAGGTTTGTGAGTTTCGAATTGGTGCTTCAATTTGATTATTTGAATTGATGGTATTGTGGTTTGATTTGTGTTCTAGGGTTTGGTTTGATTTTAATGTGGGGATTTGTGTGTGGCTTATTAGCATAGTCACTCTGGTACTGGCTAATCCGTTAATAATAATAATAATATTAATAATATAATAATAATAATAATAGATAAAATGAATTGATTCAACTTTTGTTGATTTAGATTGGATTTTATTAAATTGGGGATATGTGTGTGATTTGACTGTGATACTAGACTCTCTGATGGTATTGATTTGGATTATGGTTTGATTTGTGATCTAGGGTTTTGCTTGATTTGAATTTGGGGGTTTGTGTAGATTTGATTATATTGGGGATTTGTATGTGGTTTGACTGTGAATTTAGACTCTCTGATACATCGGTTTGGGTTTGGATATCGGTAATTTTAATATCAGGCAAAATTAATATATGTGGCAATTAACACTAAGAATTCGGTATACTATCTTAACATTAACAAATTATTAACAAATTAATCTTTTACGACTTGCAAAACACTAACTATTGTAGCAAGTAGGAACTTGTTAAGACTTAAACCACTAACATTAAACACTAAAAATTGATAATTGAGACTTAAAACACTGATATCAAGGGATATATTGGTCAAGATTGGCAATAATATTGGGACCAATATTTTGCACCGATACTTTACAAAGGGACCTATAACCGATATATTACCGATATGTCGGCGATATCGACTGCATAGAGAATTTGTGATTTGTTGGTTTTATAGATCTTTTTTTGTGTCATTTATCTTAACTGGATAGAAGCTTCTTAGCATCATCACATTAATAATAATAATAATAATAATAGTGATAATGATAATAATATATGTTTATTTGGTGATGCTGAACTAGACTTCTGGTGAGAGATAACATGAATGGATTCAACTTCTGTAGATTTAGATTGGATGCTATTAAATCGGGGATATGTGTGTGTGATTTGATAGTGATATTAGACTCTCTGATACTAGGAATATGCTAGTTGTTGGTTCTCAGAAATCATTTTTGGCGTGGTTCTATGTTAATATTGGATAGAGGCTTCTTAGGAGTGATTAATGATGATATATGATCATGTCATTTGCCCTAAATGTATTGGTTCGGCGACTTAGGTTTTGTGAATTTGGAATTGATGTTTGGATTTATTGTTTGTTGTTTGATGATGATGTTAGGTTTTGTGGATTTGGATTGTGGTTTGATTTGTGATTCAATCTAGGGTTTTGTTTGATTGAATTTGGGGGATTGTGTAGATTTGTTTGAATTGGGGATTCGTGTGTGTTACCAATAATAATAATAATTATTATTATTATTATAACAATACTAATGTATGTTTATTTGGTGATGCTGAACTAGACTTCTGGTGAGAGATAACATGAATGAATTCAACTTCTGTAGGTTTAGATTAGATGCTATTAAATTGGGGATATGTGTGTGATATGACTGTGATACTAGACTCTCTGCTTTTAAGATTTTGTTATTTGTTGGTTTTCACAAATCCTATATTTGTGATTATGCTTAAACTGAATGTTTTTGAATGAACTTGATAAATTATGTAGATTAAGTGTCTTATTTTATTTGATTAAATTGAGGATTCTTGTGTGATTTGTGTCTTGTTAGCTTTTAAGAATTTGTAATCTAGAGGCTTCTTAGCACAGTCACTTTGGTACTGATTGATAATAATATATGTTTGTTTGGTGATACTGGACTAGACTTCTGCTAGTAGATAACCTGAATGGATTCAGTTCTGTAGATTTAGATTGGATGATATTGTATGGTCAGATTGATCCGTGATAATTGTATGCTGCTGGATGCTGTTAGGGACAGGGAAAGCGTTATTTTTAATTTCTCTAAAATGTGATTTGTGTCTTGTTAGCTTTTAAGAATTTGTAATCTAGAGGCTTCTTAGCACAGTCACTTTGGTACTGATTGATAATAATATATGTTTGTTTGGTGATGCTGGACTAGACTTCTGCTAGTAGATAACCTGAATGGATTCAGTTCTGTAGATTTAGATTGGATGATATTGTATGGTCAGATTGATCTGTGATAATTGTATGCTGCTGGATGCTGTTAGGGACAGGGAAAGCGTTATTTTTAATTTCTCTAAAACTGTGAACGCTTGATTTATCCTAATTGTATCAGATCGGCAGTTTAGGTCTGTGAGTTTGGAATTGTTGTTTAATTTGGCTGTTTATTCTTGTTTGATGATGATATTCTGTTCCAGTTATTTGTGGATTTGGATTTTTGTTTGATTCCTGTTTCAAGCTAGGTTTTTGTTTGATCTGAATGATTTTGAATGAAATTGGGGGATTAATTTGGGGACTGGTGTGTGATTTGACCGTGATATTAGACTATCTGATACTAAGAATTTGTGAGTTGTTGGTTAATGATCATATGTGATTATTTGATTTGGTCTAGTTGTATCGGATAGGTGATATTGTTTTGTGAGTTTCAAATTGTTGCTTAAATTTGGTGGTTTGGTATTGTTTGATGATGAAGTTAGGTTTTCTGGATTTTTATTGTGGTTTGATTTGATCCAGGGTTTTGTTTGATCTGAATTTGGGGGATAATGTAGATTAAGTGTTTTGTTTTGTTTTGTTTTGTTTGGATAAATTGGGTATTTGTGTGTGTTCTGGCTGTGATGCTAGACTATCTGATTTTAAGAATTTGTGATTTGTTGGTTTTGACTACATTATTATACTTCCTGCTTCTAAGAACTTGTAATTTAGAGCCTTCTTAGCACAGTCACTGATTAAAAATAATATCTGATTATTTGGTGAATGGTGATGCTGAACAAGAACTCTGCTGATAGATGACATGAATGATTCAACTTCTGTAGATTTAGATTGAGTGACAGTGTATCGTCAGACAGTGTTTTGCTAGCCTGTGAAGAATCATTAACAGTTAGTTCATTAGGTAGTTTATAAAATAAAAGTAAGTTGCAATTATACGGTTCTTATAAAAGTCAGTTGCAATTATATTGTTTCTCTCTAGATGTATTTCTAGGTGTATATACATGAGTAAGTGTATCAATGAAGGAATGAATTTAGCCACTAAGAAAGATAAGTCAGTTTCACACAAACGTAATGAACAATACATTAGAATGATTTCAGTCATTGTTTTTATCTTTAGTTTGGGCTTTGTTTTTTGCCAAGTAATTAACATTTAGCATGTTTGGTATATACCATTACCCAATATTTGTATTTCTTAAGATGTTGCTATATTACTTATTAGGAGTCAAGTTGCTACCTCTTATGCTTGCCATTGTAGAACCCTTATTTTATATGCTACCAGTTTCATGATAAATATGGCAGGAAATAGGTAACTCTTTTATGTGAATAGTCCAAGAATGATTGTGCAGATAAGCTATATTTGACCTGCTTAGAAACATTAGCTTACAGAGATTCCGAAGAACGTTTAATGAGTGAAATGTGTCAATTGACTTTGCGAAATACTAGGTTTGCATATTTAATAAGGACTGGGCAAGTGGACATTTTAGGGACTTGGGATACAAGGTTTATGATTTTATGTATTTAGGAACTTACAACAAGTCAAGTAGTCAACAACCTCAAACTGGGAAAGTCAAAGCATGCCATATACATATCTAGTTTTTACGCATGGTGTGATTGCTAAAGCTCAACATCATCTTTCTTGCATTGTTTTAAAACTTCGAATGATTTGACTTAAAATCTTAATCTTTTGTACAATGTTTAGTTAGCCCAATAATGGTAGTTATATGTGTATGCAAGTGTGTCTGTTATCTTGTCTATTGGAGATAAATTTTGTCTTCCAGTTTATGTACACAAATATAAAGTGGATGCGTGAAATTTTGTTGCTTTATATCGTCGCTGTAGAGATAATTTTGTTTGATATGACAGTCGTGTGTGTGTGTGTGTATACACTAAAAAATGTTTATTCTTGTGATTTTTTGTTGAAAATACTTATACTAAAATATATTCAAAATGTTTGCAGGGTGCTTTAAATTGGTGAGTTTGAGTTTGGACTTCCAGTTGATGTGTTTTATGTTTCCAGAATGTATGAATATTTTGATCCTTGTTAATAAAAAGGAGGTACTATCTCTGTCTAAGTGTCTGATTCATTGAAATTACTCAACATGGGTAAAATGGTAAAACTGGTAGACAGTAATAAGTGCAGAGATTTGGTGGTTGGCTTTTGTTTAAACCATCTATCTACCTCCCTGCACATATGTTTATTATTCTGTTTTGTACCATCTTTGTCAGGTGGCAATATTTCAGTTGTTTCTCAAAGGCTCTGATTAAGTTAAATTGTTGTTTAGTAAGAAAATTCATATTAACTTCATTAGTTTTGTATAATACTGATGTGTTAAAAGTCATCAACTAGAAGAAATATGGCATTAGATTAATGCAAGCATATTTGGATGGAAAAAATAAGTTGAAATTGACGGAGGGACTAAAAGTGACCCCGCTTAAAAACCGTAGGAAGTAAAACAGTTCAAGTTTTTGTTCAGGGACTAAAAGTGACTCTGTTTAAAAACCACGGGAACTAACACAGTAATTTTCGTAATTTTCTCGACGAAAATTAAGCAAAAAGGAAAGTTGGACAAAATTAGAAAGTTGGACAATATTGAATTTTCATTAATTAATATTCATTAAAAAAGGAAAAGGTGATCACTGGTATGTATCCAGCATAGCACACTCATGCAACATCTTTTCTGCATTGGAATTATTAATGGCTTCCTCTAGTGCATCCATGTCCCAATCCAAAGTGGCCAATATGTTAATCTAAGAGGTTATAATGAAACTTATCTTGAATGAAACTTCCAACAACAGTGGTTAAGGATTTAACTATACCATCTGGTTCCATTATTATATATTAACAAGAGGTGAGCGATAACCGACACGTTAACCGAACCGAAAACCAAACCAAAATTAATCGATAATTGAGTTAACCAAAAACCGGTTACTGGTTTATATTGTGTACCCTCGGTTAACCTATACTGAGCCGTTCATATAACATTCTAGCTTTTATGCCTCCATTTTTCACATAATTCTAGTTGTTATACATACAATTTATGTGTTTACAAGTAAAAAATGGTTGGTCAGTGATGTTAAGTTTTAAATTTTAGCCATAGCAGTCTGGATTTGGTTATCAGCCTAACCGAAACGATTAATTGTGTAACAACACGGTTAAACTTCCTAAAACAATTTAGCATACTAATAATGAAAGTATATAAAAGAAAGCGAACACAACAAAATAAAAGTAAAAAAGTTTTAAATATATAAGCATCAAGCAAGTCATTCATAATTGTAGCAAAATGTTAATCATCATTACACATTAACACAAAAACAAAAACAGACAACAGCCACATATATTATCATGCATCTTCATTATTAAAAGTTGCATCTTGTTAGCGACTCCCCCGGCCTGCAAAAGTAGACCAGATGGTAGGGGTTAATCTCTTTTAACCCCCAAACGGTATCCTGATTTCTCGAGATCAATATAGCACTCGAAAGTGAGCCAGATCAGCAGGACAGGATACGACCTCCAGACCAGAAGTGTAATATGGTCGTCCTCGGGGTCGAGGGTCATCTTAGCCTTCTCGAGGAAGACGCCGATATAGCGATAGCTGGGGGCGGGGAATAGTAGATGATCCTGTTATACAGGACCTTTGAGTCACCCCCTCTCAACTAACTGTCACCGTGGATCTGAAGAGTATCAACT
Source organism: Bidens hawaiensis (assembly GCF_021521415.1). Taxonomy (NCBI): domain Eukaryota; kingdom Viridiplantae; phylum Streptophyta; class Magnoliopsida; order Asterales; family Asteraceae; genus Bidens; species Bidens hawaiensis. The sequence continues at coordinate 46,177 of NW_027502368.1, read as the reverse complement.
CCAAGTTACGCGTGTATAAGAAACAGATTGTTCCTGTTGAAATTAAAAAAAAATGTAAATCAGAAAACAAAATTTATAGGATAAAGTAATAAACTACACATTTTGTTTTGACATACTTCTTTACATAAGCTTTTATCTCCAAAAAATGGATTTATGAATTCCTTAAATTTATACAATCATAATAATTTTCTAAAAGTGTTTCATGTCAAACATAACTATTACTTTGGATAAAGTTTTAACAACCATAATTTATGTATATTAAATAGATTGCCGAGTTTGCTTGTGTCTGTTAACTTAGATCTGTTAACTATACCTTGGCATTGAATATCAAGGTACTTATGGTAGAATAAGCATGTAAGTCATATTATTAAGTTTTCACATATATATAAAATAAAAGATTAAGTACCTTTTAAAGCTCAAGAAAACGTCGTAGCAAATGTTATGTGTTCCGTAAATAAAGAAATCCGAAGCCATTAACAGTAGATCTGTATAAAAAGTGGAGTAGAGCACGTTATTGTCATTCTTGTTAATGTAATAATATGTAAACAACTATATATAAACATACGTAGTTTGTGTAAGTAAATATAAAGAATAATATAATTAACCCGGTGGCCGGTACCTCTTTGAAGCAAAACGGATGGAAATGTGGTCGCCGGAAAACAAGAGTTCGTCGGAAAAATATATTTGTGTCTTCTTGGTCGCCGGAGACGGCGGCAGTGTGTGTACTAGGGTTTCTTGGTGGTGTTAGGTGTGACTGAACGTTTGAAGTGTGTTGTTAGACTTTAGGTCATATATATATATATCAACTTTACTTTCATATTAAGCACCTTCACTTCAAACTAAGTTACAAATGTAACCTTTTAGTTTTTATAAAATGTATTGAAATTATTTAAAATCATGTATTAAAGTTCTACATATTTGATATTCTTGTTGATAATAAACGCTCTTTTGTGACAAGGTCATTAGAATTGAGTTAATTTGGTTAGTTGAAAATCATGATTTTCATCCCTAAGTCGTTTTCGTGTATGATTTAATGTTGATTCTTATTTCTTGTCATGTAAGTCCATACGAGAAATGATTAGTGGTAACTACAAAGGATTATAGGAGAAATGAAGTGTATGAATGAAAAGCAAGATTTTCGACGAACCACATGGACAAAACAATAATCAAGTCTGTAGAATATAATATTTGTTTTCCAACATTGTATGATACAAAGCAAAACCGGATGATATTCGGATGCCTTGTGATTACTTTTAGGAGCTGGATGATTATAATGAAACAAGTTGAATAGTCGGAGCTTAATGGTTATATGTAAATCAATGATAGTTGACCTTTTGCTTGAAACTTATGCAGTGTTAACGATTTTTAGAAACATAGGTTTGCCTAACTAGTTAACACGAATAGACGGTTGATCGGGCGATTCTTATGCCCATTTTGTAAGAACCTATCTTAAAATATATCGGTTCATGATACTTGTTTCCGCATTCAAACAAAAACTTATTGGTTCATGATTTTGGCTTAAAAAGTTGTGCTCACCGTCATCTTGAAAGTACCTTAGGGCTTTGAGTTGCCGACTAATGCACATTCGGGTCAAATTAGGTCAGTATTTGACATAACTGGGTTGTTGGAGGGTAATTTAACAACCAAGGATGAAGATAAACAGTTCTTTTTAACGATGTCTCATGTACGTGAAGCTCTTGCCTTCCGCCCTGCTTTCAGAAACAAACATCTAGGTACACCTTATACTTTTGTAATCAAAGTTGACTATGGTTTTCCTAAAGTGTGCCCATGTTATTCACTAAAGACAGTTTGTCTTAACATACAATAATCTATCTTGATAACTCATTTATGGTTAAGTTGGAACTACCTGTAAATATTTATATGAATAAAAGGAATATTGTATACGTTTATTACACTGGTAAAATAAAATACATATAACAAATATATATATATATATATATTTATATAATAGGTATAAAGCATGTAGTTTACAACATTCCTTATAAAATCATATCACAAAGAACACTTGTAATTTAGAATTTAGTTTCCGATGATGATGATGATAATAATAATAATAATAATAATAATAATAATATTTAGGACTGTAAACAAACTAACACGGAAATGAGCACTCAATTGAACAAATATATGTGTTCATGTTCGTTCTTTAAAGTGAACATTCCCATGCTAGTTTATGTTCTCAAACATACACGTGTTCATCTTGAATTTTTTTAACAAAGTAACGGGTATACTTGATACCTGGGGGTATGTAGCCCTCATAGCATTCACAATCAAAACACAAAAAACCTACCTAGACATTTAGTTCATGGAAGTTGATCGTTGATCTTCACCAAAAAAGGATCGGGTCTAGAAATCTGGAGTTCATTCGGTCGTAATGCGGTATGTTTTAGTTAATTGCTTAATTTTTTTATTTTAAGTTTAGTTTGGGTCCAATAGCTTAAATAAAATATGGATAAAAAATATTGTGCCCATTATATATTAGGTAGATTAAGATTCATATATATTTTTTAATAAAAAGTTTTTAAATGTATATATAAAAGAAATTGACAGCAAAAATGTTACGTGGGTTGTACGGCTTGCCCTACCATAGCGTACTTCGGCATGCTGGTGAACCAAACTCAGCTAATAAGTTATTACGTTATGTTTCTATAGGAGAGTTTTTTTACCAAAATAAGGGAGTGAGGAAAAGTATTTAATAAAATAGGTGAATTGAAAAGTATTTATTAAAATGGTTTTTTTGACTTATATTTTCTCACTACTAATCTTATATTTCAATAAAATTTCTGTATAAGGTAGATAAAAAATAAATTAAAAATAAAAAAAGCTTTAATGTTATTTTCTTGTTTATATCAAGCTTAAAAAAAATGTTCACGGAAAGTCTTATATATATATTCATATTTTTTATTCAACAAAACGATTTCAAGCAAAAAAAATTGTTTTTTAATTGTTTTGTTTTTAATTGCTTTATTATGTGTTATTTTTGTTAATTTTTTCTAGTTTTTTTTTTCTTATATAGGAGTGTTAAGTTATTGCATTGGACTTGATATTGATATCGGTACCAGTGTTGTTTAGTCGGAATCAGTTCGAGTAATGTCGATACTGGTATCGATGTTGTTCATCCAAAATTGGTTCAGTTCGTCATGATGCCGATAAAGCACCGATAATTGTATAGCTTAAAATGATAATAAAAAGTACTCTAGTTTGAATACAACTTTCTATTCAACAAAATTTATAACTGAATGTCGAGAAAAAAATTTAAGACACAACTATGTATTATGTTTTTATGTTTTCGTGTATATTATGTATATCATAATAATGAATATGAATTTTTAAAAGAAAACTAAAAAAGTTGTTTTCATACGTTAGTTTTGATCATAAATCGACCTGAAGAAATTTGTGTTTCTATCATAATATAATGGTATTAGCAATCATAATGTATCCAATGTAAAAAAGATAAGGCCAGGAGAAAAAAAAAACAAAAGAAAAAACAATAATAAATCAACGAACATAGTCAACTTACCATTAAAAACTAATCCTAAACTTATTTATATTTTAACAAAATAAAATCCAAGATCTTTGAACATCAACGTACACAGTTGAAAACATAACAGTGGGATTTGAAGCTTAGAAACACATCATAACAGTGGGAAAAAACTTAGGTGATAATATGTTTAAATAGAGACCATGATATGGGATTATAGGCTTGTGCTATACTTAAAAACAAAAGGAAGAAAAAAAAACCTATTTAATGCATGCAACAAAGTCAAACTGATCACTACTAGGCCATGAGGTTTACTCTAACCTATCTTAATTCCACATAAGCTTCGCATCACTCATTTTTTTTCTCTTTCACTCTATATCATTCAAAGAAAATGGTTTAACCCCCACTTAACACATAATTAATATAACAAATCAATTAGTAATTAATACATAATTAATGCATATTGTTCATTTTAACCCGTTAAAAGTATAACCCATGGGTCATTTTAACACACTTAACACAAGTGGGGAGTGGTTTAATCCATTTTTAAAGTGTCATATCAATTTAACCTATGTATAGGTTAGAGTATATCTCATGGCCTTAATTAAAACATGCTAAGCGTTTGCCGTATGCCCATTAATTGTAGTTTTGTTTTTTCAAACTATTCTACCAATTACCATATTCACAATTCATAATTCGTTTAGCCATTATTATATTAAAACAGATGGTGTCTACAAACAAAATGGCTGACCTTCAGAGACATCATTTGTATCCGGAGATATAGACGGTATGTCTACAAAAAAATTTATGGTCGCATCCTTGTATTTTTATGTCTTATCTTGTGTGGCCTTAAGTCGTCGTATGTCTCAAGTTTTGTATGGGTCCTCTTGTCGTATATCCTCATGCTAAGTTCTCTCACTACATATTTACCCATCTTTTAAAAATCAATTACATATTTACTCTCCCTAAACTAGGCATATTACATTTCTCTATTTCATTAAATTAACTAATTAAATACTCCCTTCATCCTATTATAAGTGTCAATGTTTGAAAAACACAAAGTTTAAGGTGAATTAAATGATTACTTTTTTTTACCAATGTTATTGAAAAGTGGGTCCATCAATATCGTTTATTAATACTAGTTCTGTGTTTAAAGGTAAACTTGAAAATTAGGTAATAAATTTTGAAAATGAACACTTGTAAGTAGACAAATAAAAAAAAAATGTAAACACTTGTAATAGAACGGAGAGAGTAACTGTTAAATAACTACCATCTCCAACAACCTACGTCTCCGACACGACGCATCTCCTCCAACCATCTCCACCACTTCCCCCCACCATCATATACCCTATATAAACCCTCAAACACCAGCGAATTCTCTACAACATCATTTCTTCGTATCCTTTTGAGAATCAATATATGTATAACTCAATCACGGAACAATTTTCCGAACCGACACAACGTAGGAACCAAAAAACAACTTTACGCAGTCTGTCGGTGGTTTCTTTCCGGCATTTAAAAAGATGGTTACGGTGTACGGCGTTTTTCGGTAACCACCGGCCAAATTCCTCAACATTATCATTATCATTCGAAAACAAAGCGGATGCGATCGAATGGACATCCTGAATCACACAAATGGTCCAGTTTACAAACCGCTTTCAGATTTTTATTTTTTTATTAAGAATTTTCATTTCAAATGATTTTGTTAAATATTCTCATCTATGATGAGTATTTTTCATGGTTTGTAAACGAATTACTAAATCTTTAGATCAATCATAGTTTTTGTTGTATAATGGAGGTTTCACTAAACAATTACCTTTTTCATAAAAAAATAAATTAAAATTATTCAAAGGATTTGCTGTTTTGCCAAATTTTAGCCCAAATTAATACGTTAATAGTTTGTAATTTTTGATTTATTGGAAACAAAAACAAAATATGAACAGTTGAGTTTAAAACCAAAACAAATGATCTGTTTGTTTTTTTAACAAAAATGAAAAGACTATTAATTTGATGTTAAAATTTCAATATTTGATAGAACTGATTTAAAAATAAATATTACAGCACTGCAACCTTATAAAAGAAAAAACAATACTCAAAAACAACCTTTTTTTGTTGCTTCTAAAAACTTGTAATTTAGAGCCTCCTTAGCAGTCACTTTACTGATCAAAAATAATATCTGATTGTTTGGTGATGCTGAACAAGAACTCTGCTGATAGATGACATGAGTGGATTCAACTTCTGTAGATTTAAGATGACATGAGTGGATTCAACCCCTGTGAAGAATCATTAACAGTTAGTTTATTAGGTAGTTGATAAAATAAAAGTAAGTTGCAATTATATATATGTATTTCTAGTTGTATATGCACGAGTAATTGTATCAATGAAGGAATGAATTTAGCCACTAAGAAAGATAGTCAGTGTCACACAAAAGTAATGATTTCAATCATTGTTTTTATCTTTAGTTTGGGCTTTGTTTTTTGCCAAGTAATTAACATTTAGCATGCTTGGTATATACCATTATCCAATATTTGTATTTCTTAAGAAGCTACTATATTAGTTATTAGGAGTCAGGTTACTACCTCTTATGCTTGCCATTGTAGCATCTATTGTGTTGAACCCTTATTCTATATGCTACCAGTTTCTTGATAAATATGGCAGGAAATAGGTAACTTTTTTTCTATGACAGTCGTGTGTGTGTGTGTGTGTGAGTGTGTACACTAAAAAATGTTTATTCTTGTGATTTTTTTGTTGAAAATACTTTATACTAAAAGATATTTAAAATGTTGACAGGGTGCTTTAAATTGGTGACTTGAGTTTGGACTTCCAGTTGATGTGTTTTGTGTTTTCAGAATGTATGAATATTTTGATCCTTGTTAATAAAAAGGAGGTACTATCTCTGTCTAAGTGTCTGATTCATTGAAATTACTCAACATGGGTAAAATGGTAAAACTGGTAGACAGTAATGAGTGCAGAGATTTGGTGGTTGGATCAAATAGATGTCCAACAATATTATGAGTATCCACAAATTTTAACGAAGCCTGATCAGTCATTTCTGCACCAAACGTATCAAGTTAGTGGACATAAATATTCATTTGATAATATTCAAAATCAGTCTATGATTTATAAGTGAATTGGGTCATAAGATAAAACAGAATAACAATTAAGCCCAACAGTGAGTTTTAAGTCCACATATGTGATTTCGGTCAACAATATGGGTTCTCTGTCAATGAGTTCTCGGTTACATCTTGAGTTTTCTGTCAAAGAAGATCAACCGAGAACCGAGAACACTAGTTCTCTGTCAAGACAGTGGGATCTCGGTCAACAAAAGTCAACCATTTGGGTTCCTTCTTGGTAAGTGTGTTGTCTTCTCCAAGTCACCGAAAAACTCTTTTAAACCCTAAAACATCAACCGAAAAACTCTTTTAAACCCTAAAACATCAACCGAAAATCCTAATTCCCAATAACCCATGATATCAACCGAGAACTCTTAAGGGCACAAAACTCTCAATTTCTTCAAGAACACTGGTTTCAGAGAAATTAGATTGAGCCTTTGCTCATTTACCTATGAGACAACAAACACATATCAATATCGCAACTTAATGTGTTTAGATTAAGCAAGAGGTGGTTCTCGGCTAAAAAGTGATTTGCGAGAGAGAAAAGATTTTTGAATGAATGAGAACCAATAATAGAGGCTGAGATGTATTTATACCCAGGTGGTTGTAACCTATGATGGGATCCTTGCCTGGGGTATGAGATCCCACTTCTTGGTTCCTAGTTGTAACCTAAGATGGGATCTCATATTTCAGCTCATTATATATATAATCAATCATAGCATAAATTGCGCGTCGCTGGTAGCCCAGCTTGGTAAGATCAATTGTTACGGTATTGGTAGGTCGCGGGTTCAAACCCCTTCCACCCGGTTATTTTGTTTTTTTTTGTTATTTATACATTTAAACTATTTTAATAATAATATATATTAACTAAATTATTTCATTAAAAACCGACCTATAATATGAGTGTTTCCCGCATCTTTCGTCTGTGTATGGGTATGCACAAGTTTCATCATCCGAACATGAATTAGTTTGGTTAAACGGACCAACAACGTCCATTGTCGGTCCTGCAAAGTATACAAATGTCAATATGCTTGCAAATATCTTAGATGTATTTGACCGATAAAAAAGAGAATTTATATGATACATTAGATTAACCGAACAACAACAATTACATTTAAAGATTAGTACCGGTGTGTGGTCGATGGAGGTAGAGACGGTGATAGTAATAGAGGGGTGTAAACCAGTGGTGGTGGCGATGGCGAAGGTGGAGGCGGAGATAGTGACGACGAAGGCGAGGAATGGCAACCGGCGGCGAACAAACAACCGGCGGTGAACAAAAACGGGGCAATTAAGGAATTTTTTTTCAAAATATGAAAAAAGGAGAGAGAAATGAAGTTGGTGGAAAGTAGGTTCACTATTGGCTTAAACTTCCCCAAAACCAAAATATTAGTTTTTTAAAAACCGTTTGATTTTGGTTTCAGTTTTCATATGGGTTCGGTTCGCCTGTTAGTCTGTTTTACATTTCGGTAATAAAAACTCCAGGTCTTCAAAAATTATCCGAAAGTAATGAATTCGGTCCTAAAACTTATATTTAATAATTGATTGATTTATATCCACCACTCCACCTACCAACCACAAAATCCATCGCCTCTCTCTCTCTCTCCATTATCTCTCAACTATCACGAACATTTTGCCTGCCGGAAATTAAGAGTATTAGGTCGTTTTTAATGAAATTATTTAGTTAATACAATTATTATTATTATTATTATTATTATTATTATCAAGGATCCCACCTTAGGTTACAACTAGGAACAAGTTGTGGGATTCCATACCCCATGCAAGGATCTCACCTAAGGTTATATAATAACACCTTATATATAATCCATGTTGAGAAGTTCGAATCCCGGGTCCGTACTATTGAATGCATTGAAACAACATACAACATTGAAAGCTAGTGATTGAATGCATTCAAAACAACACAACATTGAAAGCTAATGACTAAATGCATTCAAACATCAATTAAAAGCAAAAAAAAGATACTGAATGCAAAAATACAACGGTGATGGAATCGACGATGATAGCATCGACAGTGATGGCATCGACGATGATGGCATTGACCGAATCAAAGACAGTGGGAACAGTGATGGAGACGACTGAGGAGGAGACTCCACATAGACGATGATGGCATTCACAGTCGTCTTCTTTTTGGCATCGACGATGATGGCATTCACAGTCGTCCTCTTTTTTTTAAACCAAACCCGCATCTTTCGTTCATGCCACAATGCTACAGCCACAAGCATTACTAACAAGACCCTACAAAAAATGCAACCAAAGTTAGAATCTTGCCGGAATATGGTTTTTAACAAAAGTTTCACCAAAGTTAAAATCTTGCCAGAAACCAATGACAAAAAATGCATACTTCATTGTTTACAGAATCTTGGATGAAATGAAGGGCTGGAGAAGATGAACTGAAGGGAGGCTGTGGCTACAGAAGAAGAAAGCGTTTAGATTTGACTTTTGCTTGAGAACATAAAAGTACATTATAAAATATACAGGGTCATGTTATTTACATCCCTTCTAAAATCTCACACACTCTATATACGATATGGGACAAAAGTACATCTGCACGAGCAGCGTACGGAATCTGACTGGGAGTTATACGATAGTATGACTCCCATACGATCGTATGGAAACAAAAAAACAAAAAACAAATTTGATTAAGATATCCGTGCATGTTAAAACCAAACGTGATATACTTGGACATGAATTTTGCATAATATATGATATAATATCCCGTACGTATTACTCTCGTTTTACGCAACGACATGATACAATATTCAGACGTGATATATTATCTAGTTTATTATTTGATACGACACAATATTCCGGACGTGATATAATATTCTACCGGTTTTAATATACGGGTCTCGCGCCGAATGAATAAAACAACCAACTAGTTATACTTTACAAAAGTTTAAGCCTTTTAAAATTATAAAGTTCTTAAAATAGTTATACCAACAGTTCTGAATAATAAACGGGTAGTTAACACATGCTATACCCTTTGTTAAAACTCAAAACTCACAAGTTGCAGATTTGTTAAAAATTAAAAAAAAAATAATAATAAAGTTATACGATCGTATAGTATCCATACTATCGTATGGAAAGTCTGAACAGCAGACAAAACATGCGAAAATCTGACAAAAGCTGCATTCTTATATGATCGTATAGGAGCTATACGATCGTATGGTTTCTAAGGGTGTGTGAATAGGTCAAAGGGTGTGTGGATAACCAAACCCAATATAAAACTCAAACATTTTGATACATTTAATTTTATTTTTTTTGTAAAGAATTGGTTGTGTATAGATTTTGAGAATAAAATTTTATAAAAGTATGAGTTTTTAATGGGAAATGGTTTTATTATATAGGAAACAAGTTTGTTTTTTTAATATAGCCATTGAACCAATGGTAATATGTTTCAAACTTAGTGCCAACAAAGTTATTTAGGAAACGCTAAAACAAACCCAAAACTCAGGGTGGGGGTACCCCGGCGTTTTAGGCTCAAAACACCGGAAACCGCCTCGACTACAGACGGTCTTATTGTCATCTAAAAATCTTAGAGATTTTGTTGACAATATTTTAGAAAATAAATATTTTAGAAAAGATGTTAAGAAGGCTCTTAGCCAACTTAACTAGATTAACTTTTTGGGATGCTAATTAAGCATATCATAGTTACATTTAAACTAGAAGGAAACAAAAGCGTGTGCAAGAAAAAAGTAAAAAGGTAGGGTTGTAGCCTTTTTTTTTTTTTTAATTTGTCTAACCTAAGGTTTTGTTTACTGACACACACCAAGTTGAAACTTGAAAGTTGAAACTACTAAATAGGGGTACCTCAACCTAAACAACATTTTACAACAAAAAAATACACCATAATAATGGGCATGAATAGTAACGAGGTGTAGTATGGTAAATCTGGAAGACAGTAAGTGTAGAGATTTGGAGGTTGGATACTTGGATTCTGTTTAAACAATCTATCCACCTCTCTGCACATATATTTATCATTCTGTTTTTTTCTTTCTTCTTTGTCATCATCTTGAATTTTTCTCTCTTTTTTTGAAAGACCCATATTATTAAAAAAAAAAAAAACTAGCAAAAAACGAGAAAACTGAGCATACAACAAAAGAAAAAGAAAATATATTTGAAAATTCAAGAAATTAAACACCATTTCTCCCAATCAAGCTAGGTTCGACCTCTTACTACGATGGTTCACACACATAAAGGATGCGGATTTATGTCGTTCAACACTTTGGATATTTGAAAAGGCTCGTTATCATAGATGAGGTAATTTCTAGATTTCCAAATCATCCAACATTTACCGTCGAAATGGATTGAACCGCGAGACATTCCTCCTTATTCTTGATATTTTTTCTTGAGTAATCTAATATCTCCTCCACCGTACTAAAGTTGGCTCGTTTTGGTAATTTTACCCGTTCGTGTAACCTTTTGACTTATATTTAGTTTTTGTCTCTTAATCACATACTACATACAAGTCAAAAGGTTGCATTAGTAATTTCAGGTGCAATATTTCAATTGTTTCTCACATCGACATAAATTAGCTCTAATTTACTTTCATATAGTACTAACTGTTAAAATCTTAAGGTTAAAAAAATATGGCATTAGATTAAAGATCTAAGATAAAATGCCAACGTGGTTTTATTTATTGTCTTTTAAGTCCTTACAAGAAATGGTAACCACAAAGGATTGTAAGAGAAAGAAAGTGTATATGATAGCTTACCCATGGTCTGCCTTTGGAAACGGTATATGCCAAATGCCAAAGATGGTTTCTTTTTGCATTATTAAACTTACTGGTTACAAGTTAACCTTTTGTAAATGTTTTACTTATAAGAAAAATGCATTCATAACATCGACCAAAGACATAAGATGTAGGTGATACTAGGGGACTTGTATGAAGTTTTTGAAGAGTTTCATGATATTTATTTTGACGCCGTATTTCGCATAGACAGGTTCGAAAGATTGACCAAAGGCGTAAAGTAAGAAAATACTTAACGATTCTTGATTATCAAGAAAACAGCTTAATCATGATTACTAGGGACTTGTACAACATTTGATCATCATCATGCGCATCTATCAAAAGTGACACCCTGGTGACCCCTTGCCTAATTTTGTGGGAGCATGAGTGTTATCTGCCCGTCCTCGGGGTCGAGTGCCATCTTGGCCTTCTCGAGGAAGAGGCTTGGGGGGGTATAGTAGATGATCTTGTTGTACAGGACCTTCGAGTCGGCCCCTCTCAACCACATGTCATGGTGGTTCTAAAGAGGATCCACTCCATGTTGCTTGTGCAACAGAAGACCCATGTAGTGGCTGGAGCCTCTTGTTTTTGCTTCTGTTGTTCCTGTTGAAATATTTATTTATAAAAAAGTAAATCAGAAAATTTAAAAATTTATAAGATAAAGAGAGAAACTACACATTTTCTTTTGACATACATAAAGCTTTATCTCCAAAAACGCTGGATTTATGAATTCCTTAAACGTAATATAACTTTGTTTTTATTTTTAACACATAATTCATATACAACCGCGTGAACTCAAAAGACATCCTTCACACATCACATGCTCTAATATTGTGTTTTATCATTTATATGTCACATCATTTATACCTATATGAATAATTAGTTATTTCCATTCACTAACTCTTGAGGTTTAGATGAAAGTAACAACTTAGAATAACTGTTAATTAAGTATGGCTTTTTATGTCGACTGCTCTTTGTTTAAAAATTTCTCTTGCGAATTCGGTTTTCTCGGATTTATCCGGAACGAATTCGGTTCGGTATGACAATATTTCCGAATTCGGATCGGTTCGGATATGTAAGAAAAAAAAAACAAAAACAAAAAAAGAAAAGAAGAAAGTTTTAAAATCCAAACAAACCAAATATCCAATATCCCCTAACTAACCGCAAGCCATGGGCCGAACCAACCACGGGTCGTAGGGGTGTTCACGGTCCGGTTTTGACAGTTTTTGGGTCAAACCGAAGCCAAACCGTTATTTAACGGTTTTTTAGTTTCAAAGACCAAAACCGAAATGTTGAGATTTAGAACCGAGCCGTTACTAACGGTTTGGTTCCGGTTTGGGCTTTATTAAGCCTTTATACAAGATGCTTAATATACAAAGACAAGCTGCCATATAGAATACAAGTTATGCCCAAACTCCAAACGAGTGTCCATGGTCTGCCTTTGGAAACGGTATATGCCAAAGATGGTTTCCTTTTGCATTATTTAACTTACAAGTTAACATTTTGTAAATGTTTTACTTATAAGAAAAATGCATTCATAACTTCGACTAAAGACATACGATGTAGGTGATACTAGGGACTTGCATGAAGTAATTTTGAAGAGTTTCAATATATTTTTTTGGCGTCGTATTTCGCGTAGACAGGTTCGAAAGATTGACCAAAGGCGTAACATAAGAAAATTCTTAACTTAACGATTCTTGATTATCAAGAAAACAACTTAATCATGATTACTAGTGTACATGTACAACATTTGATCATCATCATGCATCTTCATCTATCAAAAGTGACACCCTGGTGACCCTCCTGCTTAATTTCGTGGGAGCATGAGTCAGCAGGACAGGAGACGACCTCCTGACCAGAAGTGTTATCTGCCCATCCTCGGGGTCGAGGGCCATCTTGGCCTTTTCGAGGTATATGCCGATGGCCTTTTTTTAAGGGGGGGGGGGGGATAGTAGATGATCCTGTTATAAACGAGACCTTCAAGTCGCCCCCCCCCCCCCCCCCTCCTTCCTCCTTTAACCAACTGTTATTGTGTATGTGAAGAGGATCCACGCTCTAGTGCGTGTGCGCTAGAATTCCCCTGTAATGGCTGGAGCCTTTTGTGTGTTTTTCTGTTTTATTTAAAAAAAAGTAAATTAGAAAATTTAAAATTTATAGGATAAAGTGATAAACTACACATTTTCTTTTGATATACATAAAGCTTTATCTCCAAAAACGCTGGCTTTATGAATTCCTTAAATGTAATATAATTTTATTTTTATTTTTAACACATAATTCATATACAACCGCATCAGTGAACTCAAAAGACATCCTTTCACGCATCACATGCTCTAACCTATTGTGTTTTATCATTTATGTCACGTCATTTATACCTATATGAGTTATTAGTTATTTCCATTCACTAACTCTTGAGGTTTAGATGAAACTAACAACTTAGAATAACTGTTAATTACGTATGGCTTTTTATGTCGACTGCTCTTTGTTTAAAAATTTCTCGGGCGAATTCAGTTTTCTCGGATTTATCCGAAACAAATTCGGTTCGGTAAGACAATATTTTCGATTCGGATCGGTTCGGATATGAAAGGAAAAAAAAACAAAAACATAAACAAAAAATCCAAACAAACCGAATATCCGATATCCCCTAACTAACCGCAAGCCATGGGCCGAACCAACCATGGGTCGTAGGGGTGTTCACGGTTCGGTTTTGACAGTTTTTGGGTCAAACCGAAGCCAAACCGTTATTTAACGTTTTTTTAATTTTCAAAGACCAAAACCGAAATGTTGAGATTTAGAACCAAACCGTTACTAACGGTTTGCTTCCGGTTTGGACTTTATTAAGCCTTTATACAAGATGCATAATATACAAAGACAAGCTGCAATATAGAATACAAGTTATGCCCAAACTCCAAACGGGTGTCCACAATATATAGTATACAAGCTTAAAACAGGATATAAAAAATACATAAAAATTAACAATAAATAGAAAGGCTGGAAAGTTAACAAAATTAGCATCTAACAATAAAGATAGCAACATTAGCCTAAAGAGCCAACAGTCCAGTCCTTATAATATGAATACTAACCAATAATTCTAGATAACAAAACGAGAACATGAAGGCAACAGTCCTTATAACATGGAAGATAACCAATAATTTAACATAACAAACAAAATGGAAACATATTTCATGCATAATAGAAAGACACACAGGTGACTTTGAGATTTTTAGCTCCGTTTTATTTTGACTAAATAATTAAAAATATATGATTAAATCACCATCAAAGGGAGCAAATAAACACAAATAGTTCATATTGAACAAACAACAACATAATAACAACAACAACAACATAATAATAATAATAATAATAATAATAATAATAATAATAATAATAATAATAATAATAAAACAACATATCATACCCATTCTATGATAGCTCGTGGCCCATAAGTTTTCGGCCATTCCTATGGCGTCTAGAAGTTTCGCCGAAGCTTCGAAGTTATCCTCCCCAACCATGGCTATTTGGTGAGTCTTCCGGAAGACACCGAGCTTCCGGAGGCTTTTAAGGTGGGTTATTGGGATAAACTCCCATGGGACAAAGTCTATGAGTATATCCAACACCTTTTTTGGCCGTAGCCAAGTCGGCATCTGCTCCGGCGATAATGGGTCTCCCCGGAGCAAAGTCGCCGGAAAATACGCCGATAGCTGGGGGGATAGTAGATGATCCTTGTAACATCCTGCTTTTGATAAGAATTAATAAAATAAATTTCGTTCATTTTTAAAGTGTCGTGTGTCGGTTTAAATAAATAAACTATTAGAAGGTGGGCTCGGACTTTAGAAAATGGAAAATAAGGAATGGAATGGGCCTTAGGTCCATGGGCTTAAGGGAGTATAAATACCCCTTAAACCCTAAACCATTCCATTTTTATCCATTCTCTACACCATAGCCTACACCTTGGAAAACACACACACACCGTCCTATAACCCGAACCAAGATCCGAAGTCGAAACCCAAGATTATTGGTGCTAGATCGTTGTGACGAACCAAAACAACATCAAAGACCAGCTCGTGTTCGAATACCGACTGGTCTAAGGTACGTTTATATTTAGAAATCGTTCATATAGGTTCGGTTGGATTAAGGAAATCATAGATATGTGTTAGTTTGTTATTAACGAATCCAAAACAACAAATTTTATGGAAATTGGTTAACATTTGATGGGTTAATTGTTAACCTAAGTAAACCCGTAACTTATATGCCTAAATCGCACCCTTTAAACATCGATGTTAGGCCGATTTGATGGTTGGGGTTTGTAGGCGCTGGTCAGGCGATTCCGTTGATACCAAAATCGTGATATTTGGTTAAGAAACGAAGGTTTAATTGCAGATCTAAGATCTGTTGACTATTTGCTGTTCTTGACGATTTAACTTTGACCCTTGAGTCAAAGTCTGGATAAGAACTATTGGTGATTCGTTATGGGTGATTCTTTAGCTAATTCGTTATGGGAGCTTAGCGAATAAAGGGTGATTCGTTAGCTAATTCGTTATGGGAGCTTAGCGAATAAAGGGTGATTCGTTAGCTAGTTCGTTATGGGAGCTTAGCAAATCAGAGGGTGATTCGTTAGCTAGTTCGTTATAGGAGCTTAGCGATCAAAGGGTGATTCGTTAGCTAGTTCATTATGAGAGCTTAGCGAATCAGAGGGTGATTCGTTAGCTAGTTCGTTATGGGAGCTTAGCGAATCAGAGGGTGATTCGTTACCCAATTCGTTAAGGGCAAAGTAACGAACTAGGAGTTTAATATAAAGACAGAATGGTCCCTGGACTTAGAAAAGAATTATAAAATTACATAACAGCCCTTGGAGTTTGGCAATTTATAAAAGATACCTTTAAAGGTAAATGAGTAACGATTAACTAACCAGGTAATGATTTAATGAAGTAAAACAGCTTAGACGTGTAAGACTAATTAAGTAGCAATGAGAGCGGTACTTAATACTGTAATTATTATACAGTTAGTCGTGCACAGCTCAAGAAGGGAATAACCGTAAACAGTGAACGCAACCGCATTGAGGTGAGTTTCTAGCCCCACTTCTGTGTTATGTTTTCGGGGCTGTGTGCATACTCGATATGTTTGTTAATACACTTATCCTAAGTGATAAATGTATGCCTTATATGAATGATGTGAAATGCATGAGTGATTGCTTGTTAGTACGTGAACGATCTTCGGATATTGCACGTACTGTCAGGTTGTAGTGTTACGTATAAGGTAAGTATAATGTATTTGCTTATATGTACGAATGCGATAAAGTTAATAAACGAAGGAAAGGCATGGTTGTGTGGTAACGAAGAGGGACCAGGCCCTAATAATATCTGTGATGTTAGGGACCAGACCCTAATAATATATGTGATGTTAGGGACCAGACCCTAATAATATATGTGATGTTAGGGACCAGACCCTTATAATATCTGTGATGTTAGGGACCAGACCCTTATAATATCTGTGATGTTAGGGACCAGACCCTAATAATATCTGTGATGTTAGGGACCAGACCCTTATAATATCTGTGATGTTATAATATCTGTGAGGTTATAGGGCGAAAGGCTCTTTAAAACGTATGATTATGTATGTAAAGAAAGTATGAAGGTAAGAATGAAAGTATATGCACTTATGTGTGTATGAAAGAAAGTCAAGACGTTAAGTATGAAATGTAAGAAGGTATTGTATGATTATGTGATTAACTAGAACTCACTCAGCGTAGCTGACTTTTAGTATGCACGCAGGTGAGTAGAATGAGGCAGGTAGCTTGAGGAGGACACATGGCAGAGTTGGACGAAGCTGGCATCTGAAGATTTTGCTATGATGTTTTATTTTAAAAGACTATGTTTTGTTTTTTTTAAATGACTATGAATGCTCGATAAGACAAGAATTATGGTTATGGAATGTGATGGTTTGAATGTTTTTAATGTTCCGCGAATGTTTTAATTAACTCTGATATTTAGAACTGCGTTTATGAGTAAATCCAACACGAAAGTAGGGCTACCAGTAACGGGGCCTTACAAGTTGGTATCAGAGCAAAGTTCGAGAGATTTAAGCATGCTACATGCTTAGACTCAAACAGAGAATGGGATTTAAGTAAGAAAAGAAAGAAGATGCCAGTTCAAGATAGCCATGTGTCACTCAAGCAAGCCCAGTAACGGTAAAGTGTATGGATAAATATGTATGTTAATGTTAGCTTGATTGCTAAAGAATGGATATGTGAATGTTTGGGATAGGATTATTTGATTGATTAACTGTTTAGAATAGAACCAGCACAAATAGACTCATAAGGGGAAGTGTATAGGACACGGAAAGTAACGTGATCAGCTAATCACAATTGGCCACTGTTATTACCTGTTAGTCTTACTATCCTTGTACTAAATAGTTCCTTAAGAGATGACGTTTGTGTTTTCCCTTTTTTTAAGAATACGATGGCTGGAACAGGAGGAAATGTGGAAGCGGGAGGTCGAAGACGCGGCAGGCCTCGTCGTGCCCAACGACCTTCGGTAGAGACAGCTTCCAACACCGAAGCTGAAGGAAGCACAACTGGAAGAAACCCGGAGAACAACTAAGGAGTCCAACTGGATCCGTGATTCAAGCAGCTATTGTTCAAGCCGTAGCTACTGCTGTGAAGAATATAACTCCTGGAGGGTCTGCTGGAAGCTGTGAAAGAACTGCTGAAGGGGCAGGTGGTGATGGTAGGAAAGATGATGAGAGGGAAAAGGGTGATTGAAGTGAGGAAAGGTCTGTGAAAGTTGATGATAGGAAGAGTGGCCGAGGCGGTTGCAACTATAATTCCTTCAAAAGTTGTGACCCGCCTAAGCTGACTGGTTTAGGAGACGCAATCGCTACTCTTAAATGGATAACCGCCATGGATAAAATTATCCGCATTAGCGAGTGCCGTCCAGACCAAGTGGTAGGTTATGCTACTCAATCATTCGAGGATGAGGCTATGTATTGGTGGGAGAGTGTGGAGCAGAGGAAGACCCGTGAAGAGATCAAAGCGACGAAGTGGGAGGATCTGAAGGAGTTAGTGATGAAGAAGTTCTGCGCTGACGCCGAGGTTGAGAGGGCGGAGATGAAGTTCCTGAACTTGAAAGCTGGGACAATGACACATCGTGAGTACACCACCGAGTTCAATCGAATGTCTAGGTTGGTACCCGATATGGTTAACAATGAGGCCAAGAGAATCAAGTGTTATGTGAGGGGATTGCCACAGAAAGTCCGCGTGCTAGTCAGGAAGAGTAAACCTGCTACCTTTGACTCTGCTGTCGAGCTCGCAGAGGTGGTTTATGCAGACCTGGCTGCGGATGACGTAGTGGTGGAAGAAGAAAAGAAATATAAGAAGTGGGTTGCTCCTGTTAAGCGACTCGGTACTCAGTTATGGAACTCCAAAGATAAGAAGCAGGAAGTGTGGGAGAAGAGATCGTGTAAGACCTGCGGAAAGATGCATGGTGGAGAGTGTAAGTGGAGTAGGAGTTCTGAGGTTTGTAGCAAATGTGGAAAGACTCACGGTGGAGAATGCCGGATGGGGTCTAATGTGTGTTATAAGTGTGGGAAGGTAGGGCATTATGCCAATGAGTGCAGTGCGAAGCCAGCATGTTACAAATGTGGCAAGACAGGCCACATGGCGAGAGAGTGCACCGATGGTGAGGCTGGAGGTAGTGGGAAGAAAGATGCTGATCAAGCAAGGCCGAGGACTAGGGCCTACATGTTGACCCGAGAGCAAGCCAAGCAGATTCCCGATGTCGTCACAGGTACGTTTCTAGTAAACAGTATTTCCGCTTCAGTATTGTTTGATTCGGGCGCAAACAAAAGTTTCGTAGCCACACCATTTAGTAAACTAGTTAAAATGAAATGTTGCCGAGTGTCTGAAACTCTTATGGTGGAAACCACTAGTGACACTTCGGTTAAAATAATGAAAATGGTTAAGGACTGTAAGATAGAGTTGGAGGGACATGAGTTCCCTATTACTTTGTATGTTATGACCTTAGGAGGGTTCGATGTGGTTTTGGGGATGGATTGTTGTCTGAGTACGAAGCTCAGATAGTGTGTAGGAGTAGGATAATAAGGTTAAAGTCCTTGGATGGTAGTGCGGTGACGGTTTATGGTGATAAGGAAAGTTCTGGGCTTAATGTCATTTCGATGATAAAAGCCGAGGGTTGGCTAAGGCGAGGGTGTTGTGCCTCCTAGCGTATGTTGTCAACGCTACGGCCGAGACGAAAGAAATGAAAGATGTTCCTATCGTGCGCGACTACCCAGAAGTATTCCCAGAGGATCTTCCGGGGTTGCCACCGGAGCAAGAGATAGAATTCTAGATAGACTTAGTACCGGGCGCCCAACCCGTCGCGAAAGCACCTTACCGTCTAGCACCGTCCGAAATGAAAGAATTAATGTCCCAACTGCAAGAACTCCCCGACAAAGGTTTCATAAGACCAAGTGTTTCCCGTGGGGCGCACCAGTGTTGTTCGTGAAGAAGAATGATGGAAGTATGAGAATGTGCATAGACTATCGTGAGTTGAATAAGCTTACGGTAAATAATAGATATCCTTTGCCAATGATTGATGATCGTTTGACCAACTGCAAGGTTCAAGTTGGTTCTCACGAATAGATCTCAGATCAGGCTATCATCAGCTGAAAGTGAAGAAGGCATACATCCCTAAGACAGCGTTCCGAACGCGGTATGGACACTACGAGTTCCTCGTAATGTCATTCGGTCTAACAAATGCTCCTGCAGCATTTATGGACATGATGAATAGGGTGTGTCAGCCGATGTTGGATAAGTCGGTTATCGTCTTCATTGATGATATATTGATTTATTCAAAGCGCGAGTCTGACCATGCCGAGCATCTGAGAGAAGTATTGGAAACTCTGAAGAAAGAGAAGTTGTATGCTAAGTTTTCGAAATGCGCGTTCTGGTTGCGAGAAGTGCAATTTCTTGGTCACGTGATTAATCCTGAAGGGATTACCGTGGAACCAGCTAAGATTGAGGCAATAACGAATTGGAAGACTCCACATAATCCGACTGATATACGAAGCTTCTTAGGGTTAGCTGGCTACTATAGGAGATTCATCGAGGGTTTCTCCAAGATAGCCGCACCGTTGACCGGTATGACTCGAAAGTCGGTAGTATTCAGTTGGGTAAAGTTTCAAGAAGAAGCCTTTGAGGAATTAAAGAAGAGACTCACGCAAGCTCCAATCCTTGCTCTTCCCGATGGTGACGAGGATTTAGTTGTTTGTGCCGATGCCTCGCATCAAGGGCTAGGTTGCGTGTTGATGCAACGAGGGAAGGTGATAGCTTACGCGTCTAGACAGTTGAAAGTCCACGAGAGTACTTATCCGACGCATGATTTAGAGCTAGCGGCAGTAGTGCATGCCTTAAAGATATGGAGGCATTACCTGTATGGTACTAAGTGTACTATTTGTACAGATCATAAGAGTTTAAAGTATTTCTTTGAGCAGAAGGAATTGAACATGAGGCATAGAAGATGGTTAGAATTGATAAAGGATTACGACTGTGAGATCAAGTACTACCCCGGTAAAGGTAATGTGGTCGCCGACGCGCTAAGCCGTAAGAACGAGGAAGTCCTTGCAATAGTAAAGTCATACCAATTGATCATGAACCCAAGTCTTTTTGAAGAAATCATCAAGGTGCAGTCAGAGGTGTTAGTAGATGAAGGGTTAGTAAAGAAAGAAAGGATTTATGGCCAACGAGATGAGTTGATGGAAAACACGCATGGTGTTAAGACTAGGTTTGACCGTATGTGGATTCCACGCCAAGGAGATCTCAGAGGTCGAATCTTAGACGAGGCTCATAAGTCAAGATATTTGATTCATCCAGGAACTACGAAGATGTACCAAGATTTGAAAAGAGATTACTGGTGGCCAGGCATGAAGAGTGATGTAGTAGATTATTGTGACAACCGGTAATTTCCCAAACCCATAAGCTAAGTAATCAACCTAATAATTAGGTGATTGTAAATATTAAGCGCGTGCATTTGTTATGTGCGCCCTGCGCGAGCGCGCCATGATAGTCAGCGCGTGCAGTTGTTATGTGCAACCTGCGCGAGCGCACCATGTTAAGAACCAGCGTGAGCATATGTTATATGCGCCATGCGTGAATGATTTGGCTTTATGTTTTCATGTAACTTAAACATTATGTTGTCTATGGGTTGACCATCCCGCATGATGCTAAGGCGGGTGCATCCTACATCGTTTATGCGCGTGCGGAAGGGAACTAACCTACCCGCATGGCGGGAACGTTGAGAGCTAGTTTGTCTGAAGCTCCAAGATGGAATTGACTTCAACATGACTGATCACTATGTTGAAATACCAAGACCACCTGGAGAATCTACAAATGAAACTCAAATGTCCCTAACTGCGAGAAGGTTACGCACCTACCCGCAGCAAAGACATGTCCTATACGCAGAAAGCTATGCGCACCAAGTTATACGCGCAGAACACTTGGTCTATTCTCCAGTTAAGGAGATTACTCCCGCCCGAAAGGAAACAGTAGCGTGTTTCAGAGATTTTCCACTTTTTACTGTACACTGACAAAAGTACCTGAAAAAGCACACTGTAACATGAAAAGTCAACTGTCAGCCACCCTATTCTCACCAACCCCAGACCTGCATGTTCTGTCCAAATCAAATCAAAATCTTTTATCCACCACTCCACTCTTAAGTAAATAATAATAACTTCCATACTTTATCATCATTACATTTAGATATGAAAAGATTTTAATCCCCTAAAGCAAGGGATTGTGTTCCCTTGAGTTTGCCTATAAATTTGTAGCCTAAATTATCACCCAAAACACACTTCAAAGAACTACAAACTTGCACTAATCCTTTCCCAAGCATCCGTTGTTTCCAGCTCCGATCCTGTTACTAGGTAAGCCGAGAATATAACCTTGAGACCTACTATCCAACCCTTATATTCTCCTATTTCTTGATCTTAATATATATACTTGTTATTTAATCGTATTCTAGACCTTCGATTCCGAGGCCAACACCAAGAAAACCCGAATCTCGATTAATCCCTTAACAAGAACCTCAGGTGAGTCTCACAGCCCCTATTTTCACTGTTTTCACTGTTTTTAAATTGCTTTCGGGGCGAGGGACACGTACTTAAATAATGTTTTATCATGGTATACTTACAAGCTATGCAAGCGATTATGTGTTTTAAGTTATGTTTCATGATGAGCAATGCAAACGGTTATCTAAGGTTTTCAATGTATGTGCGCTAGAACTCGAGTAAGTGATCACTTTACCATTGGAACTCTAAGGGTAGGGACTGCTGGTTTGATCCGCCCACTCGTAGGGGTCGCACCTCTTTGCATGGACGAGTGCCTGGCATGGGGCAGTACTATGGGGTTGAGCCCGCTCGTAGGGGTCGCGCCTCTTTGCATGGACGAGCGCCTTGTTTTCCGGCACAACGTCTGCGCGTAACCCGCGGGACGGTATCCTTAGCTCGTAGGGGCAATGCCTCTTTGCATGGACGAGCACAGTTTCTCAGAATTGTTCGCGCGTAACCCGCGGGACAGTATCCTTAGCTCGTAGGGGCAATGCCTCTTTGCATAGACGAGCATAGTTTTCCAGAAACGTCTGCGCGTAACTCGCGGGACGGTTTTACGTTATTTTAGCTCGTAGTGGCTGAGCCACTTACATAGACGAGCACCGTATCCAGAATTTGTTCACGCGTAACCCGCGGAACGATTTTTATCAGAATATTGTCAGAATTATGTGTTAATACGATTTTACCAAGCAGATGTTAATGATGTTGCCAGAAATGTTTCAGAATGATTTTATCAAGTTACTAAAACTTGTGAACTCACTCAGTTTATACTGATTCAAATGTTTTTACGTGTCTTTCAGGAGATAACTAGGTAGCGCATGGAGTCACACTTAGAGCACCACACGCTGAACATCTAAAACAAGCTTTTTGGAAGATTTTGGTTTTATCCCCTCGATGCGCACGGTTACCCGCCGCGCAAGGGGATATGGCGAGGAAATCTTCAGTTTTATACTTGGATGTTTCTTTTTGTAATCTTTGAACAATGTAATGTGTTTGTAATAAACTTCTCATGCGCAATAAAAATCTTTGAATGTTTTGCAATGGCCCGTGCTTAATTATCAATCCCCACTCGTGCGCGCCCGGCTGTTTCCGCCGCTCAGGGCCGGGTGTGACAGATTGGTATCAGAGCACTGGTTATAGCGAACTAGGAAAAGAAGTTTTTAACCTAGACTATAACCTTTGGGGAATCGCATGAAATATTTTTCAAAGAATATTTTCAAAAGAATATTTTCAAAAGAAAAATCACACACGCACTTAGGAACACGGGTCACAGTGTCTAGAGATAAGAACATTATGTGCTCTGAGTACATGCGCTAAGTTTGTTATATTTTCTTTTTATGAAAAGAATGCCTCCAACCAGAGCCAAGGGAATTACCATGACACCCGAGGAGCTCGCAGAAATAATCGCGCAGGCGATTGCAACGCATGAGGCCAGCAAGGCCGAATCTAGTCAGGGTCGCCAAGAGAACGAGACCCCAGAACCCGAATCAGGAGCCTTGAACAAAGGATGCTCCTATAAAACATTCATGGCCTGTAGGCCTTGGCCGTTCAAAGGCACCGAAGGAGCCATTGGGCTCTACAATTGGATTGACAAGATGGAGACCGTTCTCTCCATCAGCGGATGTAGTGAAAACCAGAAGGTCCTTTACGCGACCTGCATGTTCCAAGAAGCAGCTTCGTCTTGGTGGAAGCTCCAAGTAAAGACTTTGGGGCGAGAAGTTGCTCTTCACAAGACCTGGGAAGAATTGAAAGAAATGATGATGAGAAAGTTCTGCTCTCGCGCAGAAATTCAGAGCTTGCAACAAGAATTCTGGAACCACACCATGGTAGGAACGGATATCGATGCCTACACCAATCGTTTCAACGAGCTTTGCCAGCTGGTGCCAGACATGGCAAACACAGAAGAAAAGAAAATCGAGAGGTACATCTTTGGGTTACCTCCTGTCGTTAGAGTCCCGCTCAACGCCGCCGCACCTCCGACCTTTGACGAGGCGGTTGCGCGAGCCATCACCCTTACAAGGGATACGGTTCGTGCGGGTATGTTGACCGCTCGCTTGAACGAGCAGCGAACCTCTGACTCCAAGAGGAAATGGAACTCCCACCGAGGGTCAGACTTCAAGCAGCCACCGCCCAAGAAGCAGGAAAGCACAAGGGTTTACGCGATTCAAGCCGCGGAACCATCAAGGAAAGGATACAGCGGGCCTCGCCCATGGTGCAGCAAATGCAAGTATCACCACGAGGGTGAATGCGCAAAAATCGAATGCGCCAAATGTGGCAGACCAGGACACAAGGCGATGAATTGTCGCATCAGAGAAGCTGGATCGAGCGACAGCTGCTACGCATGCGGGAAGCCTGGACACTTCAGTCGGGATTGCCCACAGAAAGGAAACCAAGCTCGCGGGAGAGCTTTTGTGATCGGCGCGGGTGAAGCAAAGGAAGAGCCGAATGTGGTAACCGGTACGTTTTTGCTTAACGGTCATTATGCATCTGTCTTATTTGATACTGGCGCTGACCTAAGTTTTATATCCCATGAGTTTAAAAACTCCCTGGGCTTAGTGACCAGTAGGCTAGACAAACCTTATACTATAGAACTAGCCAATGGTAGGCAGTTATGCGCGAATGAAAGGACTGAGCAATGTGTATTAGTCATGGGAGGTCATGAGTTCAATATAAACTTGTTGCCAATAGATTTGGGAAGTTTCGATATTGTGGTAGGTATGGATTGGTTGGTCGAGAATCTCGCGGAGATTGTTTGTCATGAGAAGCAGGTTCGGATTCCACTGTTGAACGGAGAAACTTTGATGATTCAAGGGGAAAGAAAGGGAGTTGCGACGAAACTGATTTCGTGCCTAAAGGCGCGCAAGTGCCTAAGGAAAGGGTACTACGCCTTCCTGGCGCATGTAATAGAGAAGGGAGATGAGCGAAGAATTGAAGACTTACCTGTAGTGCGCGAATTTCCAGAAGTTTTTCCTAAAGATCTGCCCGGATTGCCGCCACCGCGACAAATCGAGTTTCGAATTGATTTGGTCCCAGGAGCTGCGCCAGTAGCCCGAGCGCCTTATCGATTAGCTCCATCTGAGATGCAAGAGCTATCCAATCAGTTACAGGAACTTTTGGATAAGGGTTTCATACGCCCAAGCTTTTCACCTTGGGGAGCTCCAGTACTGTTTGTTAAGAAGAAGGATGGTTCGTTCCGGATGTGTATTGACTACAGGGAGCTGAATAAGCTGACAGTCAAAAATCGGTACCCCTTACCGAGGATTGACGACTTATTTGACCAGTTGCAGGGATCCAGTTATTATTCGAAGATAGATCTACGGTCAGGATACCACCAACTTAGGGTCCATGAGGAAGACGCGCCAAAGACAGCCTTCCGAACCAGATATGGCCATTATGAGTTCTTAGTGATGCCTTTCGGGCTAACTAATGCGCCGGCTATATTCATGGATCTGATGAACCGTGTGTGCAAACCATACTTGGACAAGTTTGTGATTGTGTTTATAGATGATATTCTAATTTACTCTCGAACCAAGGCCGAGCATGAGCAACACTTGAGGTTGATTTTGGAATTGTTAAGGAAAGAAAGGTTGTATGCAAAGTTTTCTAAATGTGAGTTTTGGCTTAGAGAGGTTCACTTTCTCGGTCACGTTGTAAACGAGAAAGGAATACACGTCGATCCTTCTAAGGTTAAAGCCATCGAAAACTGGGAAGCGCCAAAAACCCCAACTGAGGTGAGGCAATTCCTTGGACTAGCTGGCTACTATCGACGCTTCATTGAGAACTTCTCCAAGTTAGCTCTACCTCTGACCGCGCTAACTCAGAAAGACAAGGCGTTTATTTGGGGCGAGAATCAGGAAGCGGCATTTCAAATGTTGAAACAGAAGTTATGTAGTGCGCCAATTTTATCTTTACCAGAGGGGACGGATGACATCGTCGTTTACTGCGACGCTTCACACCAGGGACTCGGATGTGTCCTTATGCAGCGAGACAAAGTTATAGCGTATGCCTCGCGCCAACTCAAGACCAATGAAAAGAATTACACAACGCATGATTTAGAACTTGGAGCGGTTGTCTTCGCGCTAAAGATTTGGCGCCATTACCTCTACGGTACGAAATGTGTAATCTTTACGGATCATAAGAGCCTCCAACATATATTCAATCAGAAGGATTTAAACATGAGGCAACGAAGATGGGTTGAATTGTTGAATGATTATGATTGCGAGATCAAGTATCATCCGGGGAAAGCGAATGTGGTAGCAGACGCGCTAAGCAGAAAGGAGCGAATAAAAACACTACGGGTCAAGGCCCTAAAGCTAACAATTCACGCAGAGCTCTCTACGCGCATCCGAGACGCTCAGCAAGAAGCCTTGAAACCAGAGTTTGTTAAAGCTGAATCCCTTGGGGGTATGATTAAGAATTTGGAACTTAAAGGGAACACTCGATATTTTGCCAACCGCATATGGGTCCCTCTCAAGGGAGGACTGCGCGAGCAGGTATTAAACGAAGCTCACAAGACGCGGTATTCCGTACATCCTGGCGCAGACAAGATGTACCAAGATGTTAAAATGTTGTATTGGTGGCCCAATCTTAAAGGCGCCATCGCGACACATGTCAGTAAGTGCCTGACGTGTTCAAAGGTAAAGGCTGAATACCAGAAGCCGTCGGGGTTACTTCAACAGCCAGAAATTCCCATGTGGAAGTGGGAACAAATCTCCATGGATTTCATCACCAAACTACCAAGGACACCTGGGGGTTACGACACGATATGGGTTATTGTAGATCGGCTAACTAAGTCAGCGCACTTCCTGCCGATTAAAGAAACTGATAAAATGGAAAAGTTAGCCCGACTATATATTCGAGAAGTAGTTTCAAAACATGGAGTCCCAGTGTCCATCATTTCTGATAGAGATAGTCGGTTCACCTCAAGGTTTTGGAGATCATTACAAGAGGGGTTAGGTACTCGACTGGACATGAGTACGGCTTATCACCCCCAAACGGATGGACAAAGCGAACGAACGATCCAGACATTGGAAGATATGCTGCGCGCGTGCGCGATCGATTTTGGAGGTAGTTGGGATACCCACCTTCCGTTGGTTGAATTTTCTTACAATAACAGTTATCACACAAGCCTCAAGGCAGCGCCGTTTGAAGCGTTATATGGGCGCAAGTGTAGATCCCCACTGTGTTGGGCTGAAGTGGGCGACAAGCAAATGACTGGTCCAGAAGTGATCCAAGAAACAACAGACAAGATTTTTCAGATAAGGGATCGCCTTAAGGCAGCACGCGACAGACAGAAAAGTTATGCTAATATGAGAAGGAAACCGTTGGAGTTTCAAGTAGGGGATAAAGTACTTTTGAAAGTCTCTCCATGGAAGGGAGTCCCCCGTTTCGGTAAGCGAGGAAAGCTAAATCCGCGCTACATTGGACCATTTGAGATCCTGGAGAGGATCGGTCCAGTTGCTTATAAACTCCGTCTACCCGCCGAACTCAGTGGAGTTCATGATACGTTTCATGTATCCAACCTCAAGAAGTGTTTATCTGACGAAACGTTGATTTTACCGTTGGAAGAAATACATATTGACAAACAGCTGCACTTCGTAGAAGAACCCATAGCAGTAACCGATTGGAAAGAACAAAAGTTACGCAGAAGCAAAATCAAGTTAGTAAAGGTTCAATGGAACTCGAGGCGTGGGCCTGAATTCACTTGGGAAAGAGAAGACCAGATGCGCACAAAATACCCACACCTCTTTCAGAACATGGCTTCTGCCAGCAACGTCTCCTAAATTTCGGGACGAAATTCGTTTAACGAGGGGAGAATGTGACAACCGGTAATTTCCCAAACCCATAAGCTAAGTAATCAACCTAATAATTAGGTGATTGTAAATATTAAGCGCGTGCATTTGTTATGTGCGCCCTGCGCGAGCGCGCCATGATAGTCAGCGCGTGCAGTTGTTATGTGCAACCTGCGCGAGCGCACCATGTTAAGAACCAGCGTGAGCATATGTTATATGCGCCATGCGTGAATGATTTGGCTTTATGTTTTCATGTAACTTAAACATTATGTTGTCTATGGGTTGACCATCCCGCATGATGCTAAGGCGGGTGCATCCTACATCGTTTATGCGCGTGCGGAAGGGAACTAACCTACCCGCATGGCGGGAACGTTGAGAGCTAGTTTGTCTGAAGCTCCAAGATGGAATTGACTTCAACATGACTGATCACTATGTTGAAATACCAAGACCACCTGGAGAATCTACAAATGAAACTCAAATGTCCCTAACTGCGAGAAGGTTACGCACCTACCCGCAGCAAAGACATGTCCTATACGCAGAAAGCTATGCGCACCAAGTTATACGCGCAGAACACTTGGTCTATTCTCCAGTTAAGGAGATTACTCCCGCCCGAAAGGAAACAGTAGCGTGTTTCAGAGATTTTCCACTTTTTACTGTACACTGACAAAAGTACCTGAAAAAGCACACTGTAACATGAAAAGTCAACTGTCAGCCACCCTATTCTCACCAACCCCAGACCTGCATGTTCTGTCCAAATCAAATCAAAATCTTTTATCCACCACTCCACTCTTAAGTAAATAATAATAACTTCCATACTTTATCATCATTACATTTAGATATGAAAAGATTTTAATCCCCTAAAGCAAGGGATTGTGTTCCCTTGAGTTTGCCTATAAATTTGTAGCCTAAATTATCACCCAAAACACACTTCAAAGAACTACAAACTTGCACTAATCCTTTCCCAAGCATCCGTTGTTTCCAGCTCCGATCCTGTTACTAGGTAAGCCGAGAATATAACCTTGAGACCTACTATCCAACCCTTATATTCTCCTATTTCTTGATCTTAATATATATACTTGTTATTTAATCGTATTCTAGACCTTCGATTCCGAGGCCAACACCAAGAAAACCCGAATCTCGATTAATCCCTTAACAAGAACCTCAGGTGAGTCTCACAGCCCCTATTTTCACTGTTTTCACTGTTTTTAAATTGCTTTCGGGGCGAGGGACACGTACTTAAATAATGTTTTATCATGGTATACTTACAAGCTATGCAAGCGATTATGTGTTTTAAGTTATGTTTCATGATGAGCAATGCAAACGGTTATCTAAGGTTTTCAATGTATGTGCGCTAGAACTCGAGTAAGTGATCACTTTACCATTGGAACTCTAAGGGTAGGGACTGCTGGTTTGATCCGCCCACTCGTAGGGGTCGCACCTCTTTGCATGGACGAGTGCCTGGCATGGGGCAGTACTATGGGGTTGAGCCCGCTCGTAGGGGTCGCGCCTCTTTGCATGGACGAGCGCCTTGTTTTCCGGCACAACGTCTGCGCGTAACCCGCGGGACGGTATCCTTAGCTCGTAGGGGCAATGCCTCTTTGCATGGACGAGCACAGTTTCTCAGAATTGTTCGCGCGTAACCCGCGGGACAGTATCCTTAGCTCGTAGGGGCAATGCCTCTTTGCATAGACGAGCATAGTTTTCCAGAAACGTCTGCGCGTAACTCGCGGGACGGTTTTACGTTATTTTAGCTCGTAGTGGCTGCGCCACTTACATAGACGAGCACCGTATCCAGAATTTGTTCACGCGTAACCCGCGGAACGATTTTTATCAGAATATTGTCAGAATTATGTGTTAATACGATTTTACCAAGCAGATGTTAATGATGTTGCCAGAAATGTTTCAGAATGATTTTATCAAGTTACTAAAACTTGTGAACTCACTCAGTTTATACTGATTCAAATGTTTTTACGTGTCTTTCAGGAGATAACTAGGTAGCGCATGGAGTCACACTTAGAGCACCACACGCTGAACATCTAAAACAAGCTTTTTGGAAGATTTTGGTTTTATCCCCTCGATGCGCACGGTTACCCGCCGCGCAAGGGGATATGGCGAGGAAATCTTCAGTTTTATACTTGGATGTTTCTTTTTGTAATCTTTGAACAATGTAATGTGTTTGTAATAAACTTCTCATGCGCAATAAAAATCTTTGAATGTTTTGCAATGGCCCGTGCTTAATTATCAATCCCCACTCGTGCGCGCCCGGCTGTTTCCGCCGCTCAGGGCCGGGTGTGACAATTATGTCGGCAAGTGTCTAACTTGCTTGCAAGTCAAGGCAGAACACCAGAAACCCTATGGAAAAAAGCAGCCTCTAGAGATACCAGAATGGAAATGGGAACACATCACCATGGATTTCATAACTAAGCTACCCCGTACAGTTAAGCATCATGATACTATCTGGGTGATTGTGGACCGTTTGACCAAGAGTGCTCACTTTCTGCCCATACGAGAGGCCAATTCGTCAGAAACGTTAGCAAGCTTGTTCATTAAAGAAGTTGTAACCAAGCATGGAGTACCGTTATCGATCGTGTCTGATAGAGATACACGGTTTACTTCGAGGTTTTGGAAGAAGTTCCATGAAGCTATGGGAACAAGATTGAACATCAGTACGACGTATCATCCTCAAACCGATGGACAGTCTGAAAGGACGATCCAAACCCTTGAGGATATGCTACGTGCTTGTGTTTTAGACTTTGGAAGAAGTTGGGATGATCATTTGCATCTAGCAGAGTTCTCCTATAACAACAGCTACCATTCAAGTATTGGTATGCCACCGTTTGAGATGCTTTACGGTAGACGATGTAGGACCCCGGTGTGTTGGGGAGAGATTGGTCAGAAGGAGATGGGAAGCCTAGAAGTTGTGCAAGAAACCTCTTCGAAGTTCGATCAGATCAAGGCAAGTATGAAAGCTGCTCAAGACAGACAGAAGTCGTATGCTGATAAGCGGCAACGACCGACTGAGTTTAAGGTTGGTGACAATGTGATGCTCAAGGTCTCGCCTTGGAAAGGAATCATTCGTTTCAGGAAGAGGGGAAAGTTGAGTCCAAGGTACATTGGACCGTTTAAGATTATAGATCGTGTAGGTGAAGTGGCTTATAAGCTGGATTTGCCAGAAGAGTTAGAAGGAGTTCACTCAACCTTCCATGTGTCTCACCTGAGAAAAGGTCTAGCTTATGACACGTCTCACGTGCCATTGATGGACATCGAGGTTGATGAACAGTTGAACTACATTGAGCAACCGATCGAGATAGTTGACCGCAAGGAGAAGCAGCTTCGTCACAAGGTTATACCTTTAGTGAAAGTGATATGGAAGCATCGCAAAGGTTCAGATGCTACTTGGGAAGCTGAGGATGAGATGCGCAAGTTTTATCCGAATTTGTTTATGTAATAGTTAGGTTTCGGGGACGAAACCTCCTTAAGGAGGGAAGACTTGTAACATCCTGCTTTTGATAAGAATTAATAAAATAAATTTCGTTCATTTTATAAAGTGTCGTGTGTCGGCTTAAATAAATAAACTATTAGAAGGTGGGCTCGGACTTTAGAAGATGGAAAATAAGGAATGGAATGGGCCTTAGGTCCATGGGCTTAAGGGAGTATAAATACCCCTTAAACCCTAAACCTTTCCATTTTTATCCATTCACTACACCATAACCTACACCTTGGAAAACACACACACCGTCCTATAACCCGAACCAAGATCCGAAGTCGAAACCCAAGATTATTGGTGCTAGATCGTTGTGACGAACCAAAACAACATCAAAGACCAGCTCGTGTTCGAATACCGACTCGTCTAAGGTACGTTTATATTTAGAAATCGTTCATATAGGTTCGGTTGGATTAAGGAAATCATAGATCTATGTTAGTTTGTTATAAACGAATCCAAAACAACAAATCTTATGGAAATTGGTTAACATTTGATGGGTTAATTGTAAACCTAAGTAAACCCGTAACTTATATGCCTAAATCGCACCCCTTAAACATCGATGTTAGGCCGATTTGATGGTTGGGGTTTGTAGGCGCTGGTCAGACGATTCCGTTGATACCAAAATCGTGATATTTGGTTAAGAAACGAAGGTTTAATTGCAGATCTAAGATCTGTTGACTATTTGCTGTTCTTGACGATTTTAACTTTGACCCTTGAGTTAAAGTCTGGATAAGAACTATTGGTGATTCGTTATAGGTGATTCTTTAGCTAATTCGTTATGGGAGCTTAGCGAATAAAGGGTGATTCGTTAGCTAGTTCGTTATGGGAGCTTAGCAAATCAGAGGGTGATTCGTTAGCTAGTTCGTTATGGGAGCTTAGCGATCAAAGGGTGATTCGTTAGCTAGTTCGTTATGGGAGCTTAGCGAATCAGAGGGTGATTCGTTAGCTAGTTCGTTATGAGAGCTTAGCGAATCAGAGGGTGATTCGTTAGCTAGTTCGTTATGAGAGCTTAGCGAATCAGAGGGTGATTCGTTAGCTAGTTCGTTATGGGAGCTTAGCGAATCAGAGGGTGATTCTTTACCAAATTCGTTAAGGGCAAAGTAACGAACTAGGAGTTAATATAAAGACAGAATGGTCCCTGGACTTAGAAAAGAATTATAAAATTACATAACAGCCCTTGGAGTTTGGCAATTTATGAAAGATACCTTTAAAGGTAAATGAGTAACGATTAACTAACCAGGTAATGATTTAATGAAGTAAAACAGCTTAGACGTGTAAGACTAATTAAGTAGCAATGAGAGCGGTACTTAATACTGTAATTATTATACAGTTAGTCGTGCACAACTCAAGAAGGGAATAACCGTAAACAGTGAACGCAACCGCATTGAGGTGAGTTTCTAGCCCCACTTCTGTGTTATGTTTTCGGGGCTGTGTGCATACTCGATATGTTTGTTAATACACTTACTAGCCCCACTTCTGTGTTATGTTTTCGGGGCTGTGTGCATACTCGATATGTTTGTTAATACACTTATCCTAAGTGATAAGTGTATGCCTTATATGAATGATGTGAAATGCATGAGTGATTGCTTGTTAGTACGTGAACGATCTTCGGATATTGCACGTACTGTCAGGTTGTAGTGTTACGTATAAGGTAAGTATAATGTATTTGCTTATATGTACGAATGCGATAAAGTTAATAAACGAAGGAAAGGCATGGTTGTGTGGTAACGAAGAGGGACCAGGCCCTAATAATATATGTGATGTTAGGGACCAGACCCTAATAATATATGTGATGTTAGGGACCAGACCCTTATAATATCTGTGATGTTAGGGACCAGACCCTAATAATATCTGTGATGTTAGGGACCAGACCCTTATAATATCTGTGATGTTATAATATCTGTGAGTTTATAGGGCGAAAGGCTCTTTAAAACGTATGATTATGTATGTAAAGAAAGTATGAAGGTAAGAATGAAAGTATATGCACTTATGTGTGTATGAAAGAAAGTCAAGAGATTAAGTATGAAATGTAAGAAGGTATTGTATGATTATGTGATTAACTAGAACTCACTCAGCGTAGCTGACTTTTAGTATCCACGCAGGTGAGTAGAATGAGACAGGTAGCTTGAGGACACATGGCAGAGTTGGACGAAGCTGGCATCTGAAGATTTTGCTATGATGTTTTATTTTAAAAGACTATGTTTTGTTTTTTTAAATGACTATGAATGCTCGATAAGACAAGAATTATGGTTATGGAATGTGATGGTTTGAATGTTTTTAATGTTCCGCGAATATTTTAATTAACTCTGATATTTAGAACTGCGTTTATGAGTAAATCCAACACGAAAGTAGGGCTACCGGTAACGGGGCCTTACAATCCTGCTATAAACAGGACTTTTAAGTCGTCCCCTCTCAACCACCTGTGATGGTGGATGTGAAGAGGATCCACATGATGTTGCGTGCGCAGCAGAAGTCCCATATAGTGGTTGGAGCCTCTTGTGTTTCCTGATGCTGTTCATGCTGAAATATTTATTTAAAAAAAAGGTAAATCAGAAAATTTAAAATTTATAGGATAAAGTGATAAACTATACATTTTGTTTTGACATACTCCTTTACATTACACAAGTTTTATCTTAAAAAATTGACATAAATATATTTGTCCCGCGGATTTAACTAAAATATGCTGATATAATATATATTTTAACAAAGTAAAAATACAAATCATGCATAAAGATCTTTGAATATCAACCAAGGAGCAGTTTGAACATTAAACATTTATATTTTAAGAAATAAAAATCTTAAATGAGCCTCGTTTAGTACCTTAAACGTATCAAAGCTCGAATCAAGCTCGCCTTTGAAGTGTTAATTTAATATATAGAAGTCCAATATAGGTTTAAAATACATAAATATTACTTTGGATATTTTTTTTTGTTCTAGAAAAACATGAAGCCAAGTTCTCTTAAACTGTACTTTGGATAAAGTTGAACAACCATTACAAGTGAAGCACCATGTGTAAACAAGAAGAATAACAAATTACTAATTAAGGGAAACTAAAAAGGATTTTTTTTGTGTTTCAGTTAGGATTTAAAAATGAAATAGAAGCCATTGAAGATCTGTATCAAACTTGATGCTAGATTATTATTATTATTATTATTATTATTATTATTATTCTTCAATTTGAGAGCTAAGAACACAAACCATACCTTGTCATTTTGAAACTTAGAAACACACCATGAGTCATAACAATGGTTATGAGTTCCGTAAATATAGAAATCAGAAGCCATTGACAGTAGATCTGTATGAAAAGTGGAGTACGTTATTGTTATATATATATATATGTATAAGCAAGCAACTATAAACATAAGGAATAACCAGGTACCTCTTTGAAAGAAAACGGAGGTTAATCGGAAGTCACAGGAACTTGAAGATGGTGGAGTATGAGTTTGGAGAAGGTGGGTTGTGTTTGGGGAATTGGGTATATTATTAATACGGAGTATTTAGTTATACTGTTATTTTGTTCTTTTTTTTAAAACGACAAAATAAGTAACGTCGGGTACTTTGTATGTGGTCCTTATTGACTAAAGGTAGCCCGAGCCGGCCACTAGTCCGGACGGACAGAGCCCTAACGATCCACCTATTGAGGGATTTATCGGATGAAACTCGACCCCACGCCCGCCAAACGGCACGACAAGGATGAGCCGGTAAAACTGGGTAAGATTAGGACTCGAACTCTGACAAACCAGAGTCATAACTGATATCTGCCATATAAATTGGTGATAGTGATGTTTGACATTCCACTAGTTATATTAACTTAAATGAAAGGAATTTGTTTTTAATTAAGTTATATTAATTTAAATGAATGAAATTTTATTTGTATTTAATCTTAATTTTAGTTATATAAATATTATTAACTTTTATGTATAAATGTTTTTTAATCTTGTTTGCTTTTTATTTAGATGTTATTTATTTAATTAATTATTTTTAATTATCAAGTTAATTATACAAATTGAATATTTGAGAAGCATTTAAATTTAAAGTAAAAATAAGTGATGAGATGAAAGCTGAGTAGGTAACTAAGGGCACTTAAGGACGTATTTATTATTGGAGATGAAATTAAAGTTTTGAAGAATTTATAAGTATATGAGGTGACAACAGATTGGACTGCTAAGGTCGTCTAAAAGGCTCCCTTAACATCGGAGATAGTCTTAGTATTATTTCATTTATACCACTTGTTTAACATAGTCTTAATCATAGTGGCAACAAATCAATTTTGTCAAGGTTTGATATTATTATTGTTTCATTTAAAACAAAAAATTGAAACGAAACTGACCAAAACAAAATAAAAAAAACTGAAAAAAGCATAACAGAAAACCGACCAAAATAAGACATAAAAGCGGAAATCGAATGAAATTGTCCCGTGCTAAAACCCGTCACGACCCGAAACTCATCTCGTGCATAAACTCGTGCCAGACCGAACCGAACCCGTTTTGTGCCATAACCTGTCTTGTGTAGATACTTGTGCCGACCTAAAACCCGTTCAAATCCAAAATGGATCCAATTTCTTTAAGGCACCAACACACATAGATCCATTTCTTTAAATATGTTTACTTTTTTTGACCGAAAATAATAAGATCCTAAAAATATTTTACCCAAACCAACCTATATAAGTTATTTTTCAAAATTCATGTTGTAACATAGTGGTAATACGCTATTATTTGTTTGCTTGATGTTTGAAAATTTTCGGTTATTACCTATGTTTAGAAGCATAGCCTTTACGTAACTAGTTAAGAAGAATAAACGATTGATCGGGTGATCCTTACACCAATCTTGTAAGATTCCATTTGAAAATATTATCTGTTCATGATGATACTTATGGAATGTTGATGTTGGTTTAATAAGTTATGCTCAAGTCCTTTCTTAGACAATCAAATCTAAAATTATAAAATCACCTTCTCCTTATAAAATTCACAATGGGTTTTCTTAACAATTGGCTTTTGTTTGAAACTTGGAATCCAATTATGCGGTTTTATATATGTATTCGAATTATGTTGGCCTAGACGGATCAAACAATCGAATCAAATGAACTTATCAAACAAACGTACAAGAGATATTGGGTGACAACCCGTGACTCTTTTCATATAATCAAACGAACTTAACAAACGAACGTAAATTCACGAACATACAAGGAGAAGTGACTTCTCTTGACTCTCTATAATAAAATTAATAATCAAGACTTTATTTATAGACCTACTAAACTTGTTCTCAAAGACAAACTTAACTTGAAAAACAAGACAAACTTATTCTAAAATAATCCATAGTATTCTTAACATACTAAACAAATATTAGTATAAAACTTAACAAAACAAATCATGAACTTTAATCACTTAACAAATCAAGATTAAGTCTTCATTCAACCCCTTAAATTTGAATTTTATTTCTTCTTACATTTGTTCCTCCCTTTCAACTGACTATAGCATACTTGCTTCATCGATTCTTCAAACTTAGCATTCGTTCCTTCAGTGCTTAACTTTGAAGCCATGTTGCCATTTTCTTTCTCAACTCGCTTCTTCTCATCAACTCGTTTTTTACCAATACTTTCACGAACTCCAAACAAATCATTCGGGATCGTTCCAAACCGAATTTCCTTCACTTTCATAATCGGTTTCACATCATAACTTTATTTTTTTTTCAACTTCAAAGCTATTATAGTTACAACATACCTGAAGTTTGATGTTGTACGTCATATTCAGATTTCTCTGAACCTTCATCAACAATCTTCCCTCCTGATCATGTAGCCTCAATGTCCTATTGGCTATTTTAATCTTACATCCTTCTTCATCAAACTTTCCCAAGCTAAGTAGATTGATATTCAACTTAGGCATATAGAAAACATCACAAAGCGTTTTCTTTTCACCTGTCTTACTTACCACAGTCACATTACCTTTACCTTTGATTTCGATCTCGGAGCCATCACCAAACTTCACTTGACCCGAAACTCCTTCATCCAAAGTAGTAAAAAACTCTTTCTTTCCTGACATATGATGACTTGCACCATTGTTTAAGTACCATATTCATTCAGTCTTTTCATCCATTTCAAACACACCAGGGATAACCCTTTCTTCATTCAAACTTACTTTCTTTATTGAATAAACTTCCATGAACAAAGAAGGATCAAACAATCGAATCAAACGAACTTATCAAACAAACTCCTCTTGACTCTCTCTAATAAGACTAATAATATAGACCCTATTTATAGACTTACTAAACTTGTTCTCCGAGACAAACTTAACTTGGAAAACAAGACAAACTTATTCTAGAATAATCAATAATATTTTTAACATACTAAACAAATATTAATATAAAACTTAACAAAACAAACCCCGAACTTTAATCACTTAACAAATCAAGATTAAGTCTTCAAATTCAAAATACACTTCCGGGTGTTTGGATTTTCAACCCGTTACTTTTACCCGCTTGACTCGTTTTATTTAGCTTTTAAATTAAACTGACTCATGTTCTTAGTTACTTTCTTTTTTAATGCAAGATATATGGTGAGAGTTAACAATACAATTCTTGATACAACTTTTATATTAAAAACCGTATATTCTACTTAATCTTTGTTGGTTTGAATGAGTGATATGTGACGTATTGAGTTATTAATTACATTAATACAAGAGGACTAGAGGCTTTGAGGTTTTATGATCAACAGGCTTTAAGTTACTTTTTGGTTTCACTTGCCATGTCATTTGTAATTTTGTTACATCACGGAAGTTGTGGAAAAGTGTAGTCCGCTAATCTATTATTGTTAACTAGGTTAGTTACTTATGTACCACACGGGTTAAAATAAATAAATTTATTTTAACAATAACATAATGTGATATACAAAAAAATATGTTCAACAGGTATAAAGATATATTATATGGTATAATAAATTACACACTATACAATATGAAAATAGAAAATTTATAAATCTCTAAATATTTCTTGATACACAATATGTGCAGTTTTATTTGTAACTTTACTTGTTTTTCAAAACTTAGTAATTTCACATTGTTTCTGATTTTAACTCTAGATAATGCAACAAATAACTGGTCACGAGTTAAAATAAATTGTCTAAAAAACAAACCAACAATCTACAATGATTGACCTTCGCTTTTGTTAATCTTCATTCCAAACAAAAATTAAGTGAAAATTTCATTCTTTAAAATTAGTACTTTTATCTAAAGGTGTAGGATTTAAAAAAAATAATTAAAATTGTGAGTTCCAATATTATTTCCAGATATGATTTCGGCTTCTATAGCACAGTTATCATATTACATTTTCACATGTAGCTTAATTTCATTGCAACTATCAATTTTCTAGTTAATATTTTAATCAATATCAGTTCAACATTAGCTTTTAAAACTAACATATGACTTAACAACCTTATATTTTGAGGTCATTTAAAAAGTCAAGAAACTAATACTTTCTTGTAACGTATCATTTTATGTCTGATAGATACCATATGAAGAATATAAGGATATACAAAGTCAATTTATCATCTGATTAATAGTATACTAACGTTTAACATTTGTATTCCAAAGGTAAGAAGTTGTCTTTACCGCATGAAAAACAAAAACATGTAGTATAGTGTTAAAATTTTTGTGGATTTTTAAGATGATGAACTTAACATAAATGATAGATTGATTAAATATCAAATTAAAAAAATGCTGTAAATGGCTACTTTTTTAAACCAACCCGTTGATCGAAACTCATTCTAATAATAAATTGTTTTGACTTGAACCATGTTTGATACTTTAACCGGTTAAAGAATCCGTCGTTTAAATTAACATAAACACTGAGAACTTTAATAGTTAATTTGTCTTTTAAGAGTTTGAATGATTAAAAAGAAAAAAAATGTATTTAATATGAGAGAGAGGAATGGAAATTTAAAATACAAATTTATTAATAATAAAGATAAATGCATTTAATATGAAAAAGAGGATGAAAAATTTTTAAGGATTAATATGATGATGACATGTATCAATAAAAAAATTTTGTTTATTATATATTCGACCTGGTTAAAATTTTGTTATAGTAACACTTTTTGTCCATTATTTATGAATATAAAATTCTTCTTTGACCGTGTTAGTGTATATCAAGAATTTATTTAATAACGTAATTTAAAATTTTAAAACATAATCTTAAAAGATTGTTTAAAACATTTTCAAATTGTTCTAATCGTTACAAATGATTCCATACTTATAATGGCTTGTAGCCTTGTATAGTTGTATATATACCAACGACGGGATGTGTTTCTTTACTACGATCATACATTTGTCGTCCAGCCATTAGAGAAAACTTGGTTAAAATCAAGTTTTCATCTCAACATTTAACAAAGTCAAATTACACTATGATACTTGTAGACGAGATCATGATGTTGGCTTCTTATTGAATTAAGAACAAATGCAAAAGTAGTTAATGCACAATTAAACACTCAAAATCATGATGTTGGCTTCTTACTGAATTAAGAACAAATGCAAAAGTAGTTAATGCACAATTAAACACTCAAAACGATAAATCCAGCCTTAAGCCTTATAAACGTCCATTATCCAACCCTCGAAAATCTTCAAATATGCAATTACATAATAAATTTGTACCCTTGTTATATGTTTTTACTATTTTTTTAATTTTTAGATAACGGATATTCCGGTCATCCGGATTTTTTAAAAATCCAAATCCGAATCCGAAAATTCGGATATATCGGATACGGATTTTTGTATATTTCGGATTCGGATTCGGACTCTTATGTTAATCATTAATATGGAATTTCGAAGACACATTGCCTATTGCCCACTTAAAGTTAAAAAAGTTAAAATTTGAGATTCTGTTTATGGCCCATAAAGTGATCACGAAATGTGGGTTAAAAGTTTCCTATTGTTGGGCTGGGTTTTATGTTCCTTTTGTACTTTAGAACGGAATTCCTGTCCATAAATTATAGTTCATTTTGAACTTTTTTACCCGTGTAAGTAGCTTTAACTTAAAACTTAGGAAAATAACTTTTAAACAGTAATTTTGTTTTTAATCTAGCTATATATAATAATAAGAAGAAGAATTATTGTGAGTCCTTAATAAAGAATACTAGTGGTTAAGATCTAAGTGAAGGAAACAAATGGGCTAGGAGTGATTGATTGAAAATTCTTCAAATTTTTTAGACGTAAATAACTTTTAAGAAGATATTATATTTCTTTAAAGTTACACCGTGAAATTGATTTATTTTTTGTTACAATTAGTTTGATTATAATGCTGTTATATTCTTTTAAAAACAATTTTATATTACATAATACACTGTGTGAGCTTGTGTTGTTTTACCATATAGGCATATAACCATGTTGCTTTACCTACATAGCGAAATATGTATCATTTTAACATTATAAGTGGAGGTGCACAAAATACCTGGTTTCATACAAGACCCGGTGTACCTGACCCGTGGGTATAACCTAGTATAGGATTAATCCCCGGAGCCGTATTTGGAGCTGTAACCGACCCGACTCGACGTAACTGGAACCGAAAATACCCGGTTAAAACTCGATCCTACCCTACCCGAAAACTGAAAAAAAAAAACCGGAAAACCTGGTCAATTACCCCAGCCCGACTATACCCGCAACCAATTTCTAACCGACCGGTTTTGACTTTTATTGACCATGCTCCAGTTCCTGAAAATACCCGATTTGTACACCTCTAATTATAAGATTATAAACACATGTATAATTGTTATAGTAATTAGTAAAGCAACAAATGTAGAGGTGTAGCTAGGTTTTAAATAATTAACAAGATACAATAACACCATTTTAGAAGATAATATTGTTATATGTGCCATATACATACAAAAACACGTCTTACCTATTAAACCCGCTTATATCCACATATTCATCTCATTTCTTTCTTTGCTTTTGAGGCTAATTGGCTTTCTACATAAACCGATCCATTATACATCTATATAACTTTTTTTTTAACATTAATGGTTTATATAATTTGTCCTATATTTTGCCCACTCAACCCCACACGATTAAAGCACGCACTCACTCACTCACCCACCCACATGCGACCACTGCCAAATAACCTATAATCATAAGACGAATGAAGCACCACATCACCCTTTGGTTTTTGATTTGACTCCACCACTTCACCCCTTCATTTTAATCAAATCTTATTTGGTCATCCAAGTTTTACAGCCAATGGTAGAATTATGGCTAGTTTGATGTTGTGTTATTTGAAACTTGTATAATTTTATTTTTTTGTTAACTTGCTATTTAAAATTCATGAACGAGTTACACAAAATCTTAAAGAAGGTTAAAACACCGAGCCAAATCGAAATAATACGTGTTGACTACATGTAGAGCTTTGGCTAGGCCGCTAGTGGGAATGAATATTACGATCTGAATGAGTTTTGATGAAAGAGAAATAATAACGTATAAAAATTAAGTCCTAAGATAAGATTTCTTTTTTTTTTTTAAATATACGCTTGAGACGTACATGTCATTCTAGTGATCATAATGCTTAATATTTTCAAAACTATCACTAGTGCTTGTCATTTGAAAAACATTCATGTCTAAGCAAATTTTAAAACTGAATTTGTCGTGAAAAAGTAGTTTGAACTTTTATTAAAACAATTACGAAAATTTTAATATTAACCATAAGCGTTGAATACGAAAAAAATCGTATATATACTTTTCATCATCATACCAGAAAATGAAATTGAAAATGAGTAAAAAAACAAACCTAATATCGTACCAATTTGATGATACAACACCGGTTTGGTGCCAGCAACGTAGTATACCAAAAAATACTGAAAAGGTTATCGATGAAAAGTTATTAAGATATAAAATTAAATATAAATAATATAGTTAAAGATGTGTGGTGATACAAATCTTAAAAGAAAAAAAACATGAAAACACGATTCAAGTTTTGAGCTAAGACTTAGGGTATGTTTGGGATTCCTTGTTTTTACCTTCTTATAGCTTATTAAAAAGTCAAAAAAGTGATTAAGATTATTAATACGTGAGTAGAAAAGTTTCATAATTCAAATGTTATGACTTATGACTTATGGATAAGTCATAAGGTAAAAATAAGGAATCCTAGACCTTCATTAAGAAGTTACTATTTATAAAACTAAATAGTATTTTTTTTATGTGAAACGAATTATGATGTCTCTTTGCTTAAGATAAATAGTAATGAATACGTTTTTAGAAATTAATAATTAAGCCACAAAATTGACTGAAAAGCTTTATTTGAAACTCCAAATTGGGCTGCCCCTAACCCCTGCAACAGTCGGCCTTTTAAGAGAAATGGTAAGGACAGAATTGTCATTTAATACATTCTCTTGACCTGATGTTAATGATATCCCTCTTTGTCTCTTAGCATGTTTCACTTTTATGACAAATGCAATCATTTTATAAAAGGCCTTTATAAAATCCACTCGTCCAAGTAATATTTTAATAAAGTAAATTTAGATGTATATTTCATACTAAAACATGTTTTCTCTCTAATCATCATTATATGTTTGGTATGAGTTAATTAAGTAGAGAAGAATTCAAATGGATCATTACTAATTGCTATTAAATGAAATGAATTTGATACACATAATAAAAAATGAGAGAAAGAAATACAAATTACAAAATTACGTCATTTTAGAAAAATAATTTACAAAAATAAAAAATGACAATAACGTCGTCAATGGCGATGGTGGCGACGGTAGTGCCAGTGGTGACGGTCACATGGTGGCGTGGTGAAAAGTGAAAACAATGATGATGGTGGCAGCCAGGTGGTGTGGTGACAGCTAGAGGTGCACAAATCGGATTTTTCAAATATATAGGTTCGGGTATGGAACCGAGTTCGGGTATGATCGGTATTAAAAAATTGAGTATTGGTAAAAACCGGATCGGATTTGGGTTCGGGTCCGGGCATTGCCTCTAAAAACCAGACCCTATGCATCAGGTTCGGGTCGGTATAGAGACGGTTATTTTAAAACCGGGTATTTGAATACCCTATTTTCGGGTATTGAAAAAACCCTATTTGTTGGTTTTTTCGGGTTTTTTTCGAATATTTTCTGGGTATACATTGGATTTTTTAAAATTTTGCATTTTTAAAGGGTATTTTCGGGTAATTTTTAAGGTATTTTTCGGGTATACATCGGGTATTTGAAATACCCGGTTTCGGGTATTGAAAAAAACCCGGTTCCGGTTATGGAACCGGTTCGGGTTTTCGGGTATTACCGAGTACAAATCGGGTCCGGTTCGGGTTCGGGTTTTAGTACCGAAATGCATACCCTATCCGTACCCTACGGGTCGGGTCCGGGTATTAAAAACCCGGGTATTAAAAAAATCGGTTCCGGTTTTTTTTTTCCGGGTCCGGTTCCAGGTTTGGGTTTTTTATGCACCTCTAGTTAGGACGATGATGTTCACATAATGTGGCAACAACACCTTGTGCTTTTCTTTTTTTAAAAGAAAATTTCCAACCAATGGTATCTACCTAATGCTATATGTCATCTAAAACCCCAATAAAACTCCGTAACACCCTTTAGAGCCCATCATGTAGCAACATATGTACTTTTTTTAAAGTCTTCAAACACATAGCCTTGGCATAATTCCAAAGCAAATATTTCAAAACGAGAATGATAATATATTGCCTAGGAAAATCCAAAATGGAGACGGATATTTTCTGAACCCGACACATAATTACCTTTTGTTTTATATTTAGGAAGAATCAAAACAATATGCGAAGTCATGGGCTCTAGTTATCATGACTGAGGGGTAGGCCTAGTACCTTTATAAGCTACCATTCTAGTTATAGAGAGAGAGAGAGAGAGAGAGTGAGCCACTAAAATGATGAGTGATCAGATAGAGCAGAGAGTCAAACGGCATAAATATTGTTTGTTGGACCGGTAGTTTGTGAAGTTTTAAAGGGGGCGTCAAAG
Source organism: Bidens hawaiensis (assembly GCF_021521415.1). Taxonomy (NCBI): domain Eukaryota; kingdom Viridiplantae; phylum Streptophyta; class Magnoliopsida; order Asterales; family Asteraceae; genus Bidens; species Bidens hawaiensis. The sequence continues at coordinate 1,487 of NW_027502368.1, read as the reverse complement.
ATGATGTGGTCCGGCCTTAATGTCACGCACATTGCACCGAGGCGTTAAGGCTTGATGGTAAATGGTGGAGCTTTAGCGCATTAGTGGGGGCGGCTAAGAAGAAATCGTGAGGTCCAAATGCTTTATCAAGAATATGATAAGCTTTATTGTTAGTTAAATCACAAAGTGTTGAAGATGTGTGTTAGTTAAAGTGTCACCGCCTACGTAGCAGTGACGTTGCGCTTTCTTGACGTTTAAAGTCCAACCACAATAGCCTTAAGATGCTTTGATGTGTGCATAGATATTATTAGGCTATGGCCTATGCGCTGTGAGATAACCAATGTTTTAAAAACCGGTATTTTACTTGTACCGGATTAGGCTAAAAATGGTAAACCGGTTGAACCAGGTTATACCGGGAGGTTCAACCGGCCGAATAGTTTACCTTATAATTTTCTATAAATGAAACTTCAATACAAAAATAACTCAAAACTAAATGATTTCTATAACAAAAAATAATCCAAAAGTTAATCCATATTAAAAAAAATAATGCAAAAGCACTCAATTTAAAAAAAAAACAATCCTAAAGTTTATACGTATGAATGTTAATTGATGGGTTAAAAGTAATTTTGAATAAATATGGCCCGCAAATATCAAAAATTTCTTGGGCTTATAACCGGTTTGCCGGTAAAAACTGGTATTTTAGACAAAAACCGCCGTTACGATATTCTAGTAAACCGGTCAAAAATATTGGACTCAAAATACCAGCCTACTGTGCGAAATCCGGTTTAACTGGCCTGTTTGAACCGGTTTTTAAAACATAGGAGATAACCAATATATACAAGTTAAAGCGTTACGTCATTGCATCACGAACTGAGATTTGAACAAACAAGGACGAAAGTCGCAGTTCAATTAAGAAGTATTATAATAAAGAAAGAGTGAAAAAACATGTCCACCCCTGACTTAACAATAAAATATAACGAGATTAATGATTTGCATGTAATTGACAAGAATTTGGAAACGTGGATGATCCATATGAAAAAAATAAGTTTTTTGGATTTAATTCGCATTATTTGTCAAATCATAAGTACGAAAACGAGACTTTACACTACAACAATTTTTAGTTGACATATTAAGATTAAAGAAACTTCTAAAACAATTATACTTACACCATTGTCGTTGTCATCGAATTCACAACTCTACAATAGATGATCTATCAAAATCGATCAAAGATTTAAACTTGTCTCCAAATTTTGTATTTTACATTAGAATAGTTAGTTTCCTATCAGCTTGGTAGTACGGGTGTAAAGATTAATTCGTCAAATCCTTTATTTAAAAAAACTATTTGCAGAAGAGAGTTCTTTTCTAGAGTCAGAGTTCACTATAGAAAAGATAAAAGAAATAGCATTTGAGATTGTGGGAGCCCAAAATCCCCGAGACATGATGGGTTTACTTTTGGGTTTGTTAAACGTTATTTGAAGAATTTAAAAGTTGACATTATGAAATTTGTT
>NW_027502367.1:0-42811 GCF_021521415.1 Bidens hawaiensis | reverse complement strand
ATTTGAAAGTTGGATGATGTTATCCAATAACACTTAAATGTGGGGGAAGGTTACCAATAAGGATAATTATCTAAAAATTTTAAACATGTGACCTTGTGGAGTACATAATGGTCATAACGATCTAATCTAGTGATTAGAATCGAATGCCAAATGGTTGCTAGGTGTATGATATGGCATACTTCTAGACAATATTAACTTACAAGTTAAGAGCATGTCATAACAACTCATCTTAATTGAAATTATCTAGTATGACTTGACAAAGTCATAGATAATGGTTTTGGATCCAACAACCCAAGGGTTAATGAGAGATGGAGTTGTGGAATGAGACTAAAGCCCATGAAAAAAAAAGATATATGAAGGAAAACCTAACTTAGTTGACTGGAGATCCCAAGATCTAAGTTCAATAGGACAACCTAATTGTATCTAAGGGTGTTACTGTGGAGGCATAGCCAATGTATAAGTTGACATATAAGCTAATATATTTTTATATATATATATATATCCTCCTAAATTGTAAAGGGAGTGTAACTACTTCCTAGTCCATTCCTATAACAACAGTGGCATGTTGTGAGGCTAAGCATAATTTATGGTTAATGATTTATGTAAATCATTATAACCTCAATGCTTTTAATGATTTATAAATAATCACATATGTGAAAGAGAAGTGAGGTCGCTTCGAATGAAAGTGTGGGGTGCGCAATTTTTAGAGCTTTCACAGAACTAGGATAGTGTTCCAGGACCATAATGGACACGACAATGAGGGGATATGCTCGGCTAGGGAGAGTATTGTGTGAAATGTATTGTCGTCTACACAAATCGGGGTTAGTTCAAGGACATCGCGTCTACTAACCGCTAAGAGGCTAAGTATACTTCACAAAGGAAGGTTTAAAGGTAACACCTACCTATCCTGCAATACTCAATCGTCGAGGTTCCATTGGATATATTGTGTGTGTTTTGATCAATCTCCATTCATGTGGGGGATTGTTGGAAAATTTAGAAAATGTGAATGGAAATTAATTATTGTAATAATAATATAAAACTCTTGATTGGTGAAACTCTTAAGTAAAGAGGCTTGATGACACTTAATGAGTTTTTATTATTACATTAAGTCACTAATTAAGTGCAACACTTGTTTTCTTTCAACTCTTAAATATATTATTTGGTTTTGTGCCTCATTTGGAGAGAATTAGAAAAATGTGTTCACTTAAAAAATCCATATGGTTAGAGAGGAGTACTCTCTACTTGATTCCTTCATCACATTGTTCTAGCACATTCATTTTCAAGAATACCGATATACCCGATGTAACCTCGGGCGTGTAGCCTTTCCCGGCAGTACATACTGTTTCGGCTGTTGTACCCTGGGAGACAGACGGACTCTTTAGTAGAGACCCGAAATCTGTTTTAAGGGAAGCGTATTGAATACGTGCCTCAACCAACGCTCAATATATATTATTATGTTCATGTTTTGTTGCAGCCAATGGAGCTGGGTCAAGGATAAGAATCTGTAGCCACACCAAGAAAAACTAAGACTCGTGTGAAGATACTCAACGTGTGGAAGACTCGAGTCAAGAAGTTTTGGTGAAGTTCTCACCAAAGACATCGACACGAATCTATATTAATTGTTCTCTATATTAATTTTATTTTTGGTTTTGTACACGGTATTCTACTACGATATTTCCCTTGCATAACGAGAGTATCGTTATACTTATTTTATTTTATCAATTTAAATATTATTGTGACCCATGTCCAACATTTCCTTTATGAAGTTAGCCACTTTCAATAATTTTATGAATAAGCTAGTTGTAGAAGACAGCTTGGCAGTTGGCACATTTATTAGAAAACATGGCTAGATGATATGAAACTTGACAATATATTTCTCAACTTGGAGTGATCTTGGACCATTGTGTTTATTTGTGTTCACAAACAGTGCTCACTTGAATCTCCACTCCATCCAGCATTTTATAATCTTTTATGGTGACTGAACATATATTATCTTCTAAAGTATGTTGACCATGAATTTCAACTGTGGTACCGCCTTCAAATTGTATTATATACAACATCACAAATATTACTAGAGCTGTTTCCCAAAGATTTTAATTCTTTATATGGACCACTTAAATTTCAAGTATATAAACATAAGCATGGGATCATAGATCTTACAGAAATAAAACAAACACTGCCAACATTTAGCAAGATCTTACTGAAAGTTCTGAGTTTGGATTTCATTTTGGCGTCAGCATATATTGTTGATAATATCTTGATCTCAGTTTTATAAAGTGCACTTAAGGCGCATGGGACGTGATGGTTTACTTGATAAAAAGGTTGGTATGCAAAACGATGCAACTTTTGGTTGTACGTAAAGCATATCTGATTAAGGGAGATCTTAACTTACTCTATATGTTTTCTTGTTAGTGTATATTGCTGTAATTTATCTATGTTCACAATGGTATTTAATCGCTTGTTGTGAAGTTTAACTTGCCATTCAGTTTCATGTAGTAAGAAATCATCTGTTGGATCACTGAGCTGTTACAGGTAATATACTAATATATGTACATATTCAGTTATAATTATTTTTATAATTTCAGAACATTTTTAGGATGAGTGCAAATCTTGCATTGAAGGCCAAAGGCATGATTTTTTGTTAGTTGTTCCAAACATCTTTCTATTTCGACATACAGCAAACCACACAGTTATTCCCAATTGGCCTCAGAAAGTGACATTCCAAGAATTCATATGGTCATTATTGTTATAATTAAATTGGATTCTTTCCAACACAAGTTGATTTTGTGAAAGCCCATGCCCCCAACCCCACCGAAATCATAGACTGTGTAGATGCGTTCGTTGTCGTTTTTATAATTGCTAGTGACGTTTAAAAAATCAGTATTATATTATAAACAAAATAACCCCCCCCCCCCCCCGGGTTTTAAAAGAGAAGTATTCTTTTATTGAAGTTCAATATGTTGGCTTAGAGGTAACTACAAAATAAATAGACTAACACCATTTTGGTAAAAAAATAACTAAATATTTTTGCCCCCAACATTATTTTTGAAAAAAAAATGTCACCATTTCGGTGCTTATCGTTTTAACTTCTAGCACAAACAATAGTTTTGACTCGCTTACTTATAAACTAGGCGAACTCGCTGTTCCATGCTTTATGTATTAGCTTGTTGCACATATAAGATATTCATTTACTTATAAACTGCACCGGAACATGAAGTTCCTTTCTTTTTGCAGCTCCTGGCTTGTTACAAAATATATATGTATATGGGCTTTATTAATGTGAATTTACCTTTGATGCATCAAGCAAACCTGTCTGAAATCTGAATCACTGATCAACATGCACATGGTGGGCTTTATACTTTATTATGAAGGTGGTATAGGGCTTAAAACACTTTTGGGCTTGGGTGAAGTGCATTGGACTTGATAACAAAAAATAAATAGTGAGGCCCAAGTTGATCAGGGTTCCTTCATTTTGTAAATTATATGGTTTTTATAATTGTAATTTGTATATGAAGCTTTTTATTGTTCACTTAGTGTTAACCAACGGTTGTTAAACAATTTAGTTATTAGGAACTTGTGGTTTATGTCATGAATATCGAATTATGTAATCGATCATAATTAACTAAGCCGTTATTATTTTATAATCAATTTTGTTTATTATGAACTTATGAATTATTTTTATATAGAACGTCTAACTCACACAAGCATCAAATCTACTATTAAATCAAAACCTACGCTATGGGGCTAAATAACATTACAAGGTTTCTATCCACTAGAATAACCTCAAAAATGACAATTGGAATTTCAATTTTAATCAGCATAACTTGTATTGCAATCATATAAACAATCAATAGGTCAAACAAAAAATTTCAAACCCAAGTCCCGATCAAATGTGCGCTTTTAACCAAAATGAGGGTTGTGAGAAAATTATTTATCAACTGGCTTTTAGCCCGCGTGTTACGTGGGTTTATTTAGATTTTTTTATATTATTGTGAATATATATTTTTTGATTATAATGTGTTTAGGTTTCAATTTAAACAAAAACTTTATGGTGCAGATTTTGGATTCGAATCAAAGGTTACAAGAATCAATAAATTATGTTTCCATTTATAGATGAAGTTTAAGTTTAGTTTGTGGTTTTTAGGATGTGTATGTGCTTCTTGTTGTGTGCTTTTTTTTGACATACATGGGTTTATAGTTAGGTTGGAGTTTAGGTAGAGGTGCACAAATCGGGTTTTCTAAATACCCGGGTTCGGGTATAGAACCGGGTTCGGGTATGACCGGGTATTGGTAATAGTCGGGTAGGGTTCGGGTCGGGTATTGTCTCCAAAAATCATACCCTATGCATCGGGTTCGGGTAGGGTATAGAACCGGGTATTCTAAACCGGGTATTTGAATACCCTATTATCGGGTATTGAAAAAACTCTATTTACGGGTTTTTTCGGGTTTTTTTCCGGTATTTTTTATATAGATTGGATTTTTTAAAAGTTTACACTTTTTAGGGGTATTATTCGGGTATTTTTAAGGTATTTTTCGGGTATACATCGGGTATTTGAAATACCCGGTTTCGGGTATTGGAAAACCTCGGTTCCGGGTTCGGGTATTACCGGGTACAAATCGGGTTTTCGGGTATTACCGGATACAAATCAGGTCCGGTTCGGGTTCGGGTTTTAGTGCCAAAATGCATACCCTATCCGTACCTTACGGGTAGGGTCGGGTTCGGGTATTAAAAACCCGGGTATTAGAGAAACCGGTTCCGGGTATTTATTTTGGGTCCGGTTCCGGGTTCGGGTTTTTTGTGCTCCTCTAAGTTTAGGTATAGTTTTTGGGCTTATGGTATTGTTGTTGTTATCATCTAAGAATTACGTAGTACGTAATACTTTTAACATGTTTGTTGTTTTCTGTTGTCGTGTGTGGTTTCGTTACATTTTTTCGGATTGCAATAACCGTCTAATTTGGAGAATTAATACACAATACTTGTAAAAGGAAGATGATGATGGGAAGTAGAAGGAGATGAATCTTCGATTAGGTTTCTTAATTTGGCAATCTGAACAGAATCGGAGTTAAGGAGAGGCGGTGTGCGATGGTTAGGGTTTGAGAAAAGGAGAAAGGATACAAGGGGAGTTTGGTATGGCCCATGATGTAATTGCTAACATAAACGGTTCAAAAGCTGGCTAAATCAAGTAGAGCTCCTCATTTTACAAATCAAGCAACTTGGTGGCTCGATAGAGAGGGGGCGCCCAAAAAAGAAACTACAGTCGAGGTGCTTTAATGTTTTGTTGATGCGCTTTTCATGCTATCCATAGTTGATGTTCTTAATCTTTGTTAATTTTTTATTCGTTGATAATTTTTTATTTTCATTGAATTATATGTGTTTAGGTTTCAACTTCAACATAAAATAATTGTTTTGTATTAAAATTAAAGTTTACATGATCATATCAACTAAATTATGCGTTGGTTGTATCAAGTTTTAGAATTTTGTAAAGAAAAGTTTTGAGATTATACGTCACAATAAACTTGTTTAAATGAGTTGCATATTAGCAATTTCTTTGTGTATTATTATTAGTGTTTATATAGTTAAACTTCTTACCTAGATATTTATTTGGTAGCAGCAAATTCAGGGATAATTTGAACGGAGATGAGTTGAACTCAGGAATTAAAGTGTATTACATGCGTAACAAATTAAAATATAATATAAAATAAATATCAATAATACAAAAATATAAAATAAATATCACTAATACAATTTGACAATCAACTTATCATACAATCATACACTGTTTACACAAAGTATTCGTAAAGTACAAGTTAAAACAATTTTATAATATTTAATAAATATCATTAATAAACAGGTTTTCCAATAAAATATTGCATATACTAATTAAGCACAAAATATTACATTTGCTAATTAAGCAAAGATACCAGTTTTTTATTAATGGAATGACGTCTTTATATTACATTTTAAAAGTAGAAAAGGATGGATGGATAGATCGAACTAAAAATCCAAGTATCAAAGCTCAATATTTAGATACATCAAAATTAAGTGTACATATATAATTCATCTCTTGGTATTGTAAAATAAGGTATTAATTAACGATCAAGATATTAGATAGCAAGAAGAGATGGTCACCGAAGAACAACCAACTATATGTTGGAACTTTTTTATTGACATGGGACATCAAGGTTGACAATCTTATATCATCTTTTGTTACTTTAAGCACAATTGCACGTTCGTCAATGGTATTGTTTCTGCTTTCCCATTCTACATCACCAACGTGCACGAACAACCCAAACATGCATCATGATAATCTGTGTAATGTAACGGTCGCAATGCCCTCAACCTGAGCCAGATGGTGAACCCACAATCTCATCTATATGGCGTGATAGATCATAGATGGAGTTCCCTTATGCATTAAAATTTAGAAGTACCATTTGGCTGTGGCTATCCTATAAAGCTACCAACAAAAATAAGTCAAAATTCAAAGAAAGAAAAACATAGCCTAACTATTTTTATATTATAACTTATAATATTACCTCAATTGTCATGCAACTTCATTGAGCCAGCTACATTGCATGAACAAAGTCTCCAAGCAAGGTTACACAGCCTCGTCTTTGGGTCATTCTTTGTTTTCTCCAAGAAAGTATGTATTCCAACATGCAAATTACCATCTACATCATCCATAAATAATAACTATGGATGCTATGATGCATAACAATATTTAAAAATACCTGAGTATTTTTCTAATAATACGGAATTAATGTCTTACAGCCAATATTTCCCAGGTCTGACTAATTTCCTTTACAATATGACAACCCCAATGTGAAGTCATGCAACTTGCCAATGCATGAATATCCACTACTTGTCTACTTAATCCGGTCTCCCTAAAAAAACATTTCTGGCCTGGTATTTTCATGCGCTAACCTATGGTCTCTCCTAAAAAGAGATGAATGATACAAACCCATTGGAGACTCTTATAAATCGCTGAAAAGATAAGCAAATAAATAATGAAACAATGGATGGTCACATATTAGATAACTTCCACAGAGGAAACAATGGCTTGTAGAGTTTGCTGAAAATCCTGCAAGTTTGTGTTCATCACCATATCTGGATGGAAGTCAATCCAAAGGAAGGTTGGAGAAGTGATGCAACACTTTTCTCCTATAGAATATTTAGTGTACACCATAAAAGATTCTAAACTTGGGTTTACATATGGTCCGTGACATATAACAGAACCAGTCAGTGATGTGAAGTGTATTGGGCCTCTAATTTTAACGCATATTCAATTTTATTATCCATCTTATATCGGGCCTCGTCATCGTTTACATGAAGTAAAAACAGCCCAAAATAACTCCACTCCACCTCGATTTTAATCTTATTACAATCACTGCAATCACAACAAATACTTTCATGATTGCAGCTTATATTTTTACGACTAATCGAAAAACATAATTTATAAAAGTTTCGAAATTCTTAGCATAATTCCCATTGACCAAAATACCCTTGTCATGAAAATAGTCATTAAGATCAGATATGAAATAAGCACAAGCAAGTTGGGAGTCAACTTTAAAAGCATTATTCTAATGCGACTCAAACCAAGACAAAATTGCAACTTTTGCTTCCTGGTGATATAAAACCATCAAAAGATCACAACTTTTTTCATGAGGAATTGTTTTATAAAATAGAAGGGAAAAAATTAAGATAACTTACAAAGTAAATGTGCGGCTACAAGTTTTTAGAGAAAACACTTATCAGTAGTTGGCTTCTCAACCTCACTAACTGCCCGAGTTCCTGCTCTGTGACAACTAAAAGTTCCTGTAAAACCAATATACATCATAAAGTCATTGAATGGTTAACGAAATAAAAACTACTAAGTTTATAATAACTTGTCTGTGTACCTAGAGCAAGGTGAAAAGGAAGAATGTTCTCACAATTAGTATATCACTTCAAGGTAACCAACTCACACAACTGAATCGCATCAAATTTTGCATTTAAAACTTTGCTAAAAAAATAAAAGTAACAACCTTTAAAATCTGTTGGTTTGTTGATTCTTCTTTATACGGATTTCACAAAAAGCATGTTTTTTTTTCTCTTGAGCAGGTAGCACCCGGAACCTAAAGACATAAAACAGAAATCATCATAATTAGCACCAAGTAACAAAAGTATATAAATGAGCCAATATTTTCAAACCATAGAAGGAGATTCAAAAGATATTAAACAACCACCAGATCAAAGGTGTTGAGAATTAGGTCGCTAGATATAATAAACAGAATGAACAGAGGAGGATTACAACCTTTGAATCCGTCACATGACTAATCTTCAACAGCTTTAAAACAATTGATTTCGTGAAGATTCCGATGAGATTCCAGCTTCAAAGTTGACTTTGAAACCCTAATTCTTGAATCTTGATCGGATCTCGTCGAGAGATTGTGAGACTTGATGAAGTTTCATAAGAGAAGGGATGAGACGACATGGCAGGGGCTATTAGCGTTTTTACGTGAGAGGTGTTATGACCCGTGGGTTATACGGGTTTGGTGTAAGGGTAAAAACCGGGTTAAATGCATGAGAAACCTTTATTAAGAAATAAAGCAATCTGTTGACTCTTGAGAACGGGGGTGCGACGTGAGAGTGACACTTAGGATTTCATGGTAGACAATTATATAGATATTTAGATATAAGTTTATTTCAAAACTATTTACCAGAATAAGATTTTTTTCATATTTAATAAAAAAAATTTCTTAATTGTCGATCCACCACCCTCTACCTTGAACTCCGGCGAGTTTTCCGGCCATCAAGGAAGAACTTCGGTGAGTTTTCCACCTTGAATCTGATTTTGTAGTCTTGACATCAAATTATTATGTTATTGCCCTTTAGGTATATAAAAAACAATTGTATGTCCATGTCTATTTATTTTGTTTTCATAAAATATACCTTTAACTATTTAAAAAAAAAGTGCATTCGGCTAAAACTCAGTGCCACAAATATTATAATAGTAATAAAGTTTTAAATTTGTTTTAATTAAATCACTCAAACTTTCTTTTATTACAATTAGGCTATTCAACTTTCAATTTTATCTTAATTAAGTCACTCTACTTTCAATTAGTGCCCTAATTATATCATTTTTACATTCATATTATATGTTCACAAATAATAATATGTCATTAAAACAAACACTTTTTTATTTTATATTAATAAATATATCACTTACGATAATATAGCAACTGTCCCCTTGTTTTAAAACACGAATTGAAAGCTGAGTGACCTAATTAAGTATGAGTGACCTGATTAAAACAAACTTGAAGCGTATTACTAATCTATAACATTTTCACTCCAATCTCCAATGAGCCCTTTCAAAAACACCACTCTTTCTCAGGCCGGATGTTGTCGGCTAGCGCCCACTCTAGACTCCACCTCAACAACTTTTTAACCGAAGAACCACTGCCATCCCACAACAAGCTCAAAGAGTGGTGACCTTGCCCCTTCTTCCGTTAACCCACCAACCCTCAAAGTGCTGAATTGAAGTGGGGGCCATCTAGAACAACTAATCAAACTATTTTTTGGTTATATATATAATTTTAGTTAACTCATAACATGATAGTTAGAACCTATTGCCTACATGGCAGGATGTTAAAGCATTCTTAAAAGATCCTTCGTAACATTGTGAGAGGGTAAGGAGATAGAGAAACTTATTTTTAATAAGTAAATTTAAAGAAACATTGTTCACCTTTATGTTTTTTAATAGTTTTTTAAAATAGTTGTCGGTGGAGGAGAAATAACATGTAATGATAAATGTATAAATATTATTATTTAACTGAAAAGAAAAAAAAGAAAATGTTATGCGGTTCAGAGTAATATATAAATTTACTTATTGAAATAGATTTTAGACTAAAAGATCATCAATTGATCGTCATCAGTTATTTTGGTGGTCGACTATAACCCAAAACTATAGGTGTACAAAAAAACCGATTTGACCTAAACTAGTTCTCAAACTGACCCAAACCGTCAGTTCCCCTTAAGATCTACCAAACCTATTTTAAAACCGAACCGCTTTGAGGAAATCTGGTTTAAAACCGGTTATAAACCGAACCAAACCGACCTAGACCAGGCCAGCCTATCTTGCATCTAAACCGGTTTATAAACCGAACCAGTTGGTCAACGTGAGTCAAACCGGTTTTGACCAGCCGTTCCAAATCGGTTTGGTTTATAAACCCGTTCGGTTTGTGTTTAAAACCGGTTTTGTACACCTCTACCCAAAACTATTCATAGGGGCTCGAGTCTCTTCCCGTCACTATTGACAACTCCGGATCACCGGAATGGCGCAATTTTGGAAGCCAGGGACGGAGAAACCACGGCTACTCGACGACGAAGAAGGCGGCGTTTTATTCTACTCCGCCACTCCTTCCTCTTCACATTCGTAATCCACTTCCTCTTTCAAACACTATAAATTTTGCCACTAAACTTAATCATAATCGTACACCTAGGGTTTTATAATTGGAAATTAGGTATTTAATTTTGAAATTAACTTAACTGCAGGTATGGTTACGCAAGCTTAGAGAGTCAGAGGCAGAGATTACCTGTGTTCAAATACAGAACATCTATTTTGTATCTGGTGGAGACTCACTCCACTACTATTATTGTTGGAGAAACCGGAAGCGGCAAGACAACTCAAATCCCTCAGGTTAGGGTTTATATGTTCCAACGTTTTTCAAGCTGTTTGACTTGTTAGACATAATGTATATTTAATTGCAAAATATGTAATTGGTGACTAATCACTAGGCTTGTAAACGAACACGAACATAGTATGTTGATGTTCATTCGTGTAAGTTTAACTGAACAAACGATTGAAACGAACAATCAAAAGAGCGGGATTGATTTTCTTGTTCGCGTTCGTTCGTTAACAGTATAATCGAATAGTTCATAAACGTAGCAAATGAAAATAACTGAACATAATTGAGCTAAAACAACAATATCAACAACAACAATCATACCCTATAAATCCCACAAATAGCAAAAACCACTGGCAGTGTCTGTGGGGAGGGTGTGATGTAGGCAAACCTTACCTCTACTCATGAGGATAGAGAGGGTGCTTCCAAAGAGACCCCCGGCTCCAAAGCTGACAACATAGACACACACATGTACTAATAACAGGACATATAGTGATAGAGTGGCATAGTAGAATACGAGCACATATGTGATATGACTCATATGATCCAAATAGACATACAAACATAAAAACGATCACATGCAAAGTCCACCTAAAATGTAGGATTCTTAGCCTTAGGCTAAAGTGAACTCACAAAAGTAACATCCCCTAAAAGTCCTTAACCTTAATCCTATGGGACAAAATTGAGCTAAAACAAGTTAAAATGTAATTTGAAAAATTATGTCAAACTAATATAAGTTGTAACAGGAGGAGTTTCAGGACAAAAAAAGGTAAAGAAATATACTAATGAACGTAAACGAACAAACTTAAACAAAAGTAAACTAACAAACGTAAACTGACAAAAATAACCGCGTACAAATAAATGCACGTTCACGAACATAAACAAATGAATGATACATGTGTTCATGTTCTTTCGTTTATCAAATTATCGAATATAAACAAATTTCTCGCCAAACATTTCACGAAGTTTTCACTGAACATTCGGTTAATGTATTCGATTCGAGTAGATATTGTTTTTGTAAGCTATCTTAATTAATGTTTCCTGTATTCTTAAGTTAAGATTTGAAAGCTTCCAATAGTTAAAAATATATAATTTTATTTAATCTTGCAGTATCTTAAGGAAGCAGGGTGGGCTGAGGATGGAAACATTATTGCGTGTACTCAGCCAAGACGTTTAGCCGTGCAGGTACTCACTGTCAAATGTTCTTATTTGTTAATGTCACCATTATCCTTTATTACTTTTTTAATATTTTTTAGAATATCTTTTTAATGCATTGATAGTTATCATGTTTTTAGAGTGTTGCTACAAGGGTAGCAGAAGAAATGGGAGTCAAACTTGGGGAGGAAGTTGGTTATACTATTCGATTTGAAGATGTGACAAATCCAGTAAGACTTAATTTGATGTTCAAATAATTTTAACATGTATAAACTATAAAATAAAAAAGAAAAATTAATTATACTTTTAATGTTATGAACTCAGGACTTTACAAAGATCAAATTTCTCACAGATGGAGTATTATTAAGGGAAATGATGGACGATCCTCTCCTTACCAAGTACAGGTGCTGGTTACAATTTCTGTTCTTTGTTAGTACTCATTTATTAACTATCAAAATAATTAGCTTGTAATTAATTTCAGTGTGATTATGGTTGATGAAGCTCATGAGAGATCTCTTTCAACAGACATTTTGTTAGGTCTTCTAAAAAAGGTACCAAATAAAGATTCAATATATGTTTATTTTACTGTTGCTAATTATTGATTTCTTAGATACAAAGACGAAGGCCCGAGTTGCGCCTTATAATTGCTTCAGCCACAATTGAAGCAAAATCAATGGCTGCATTTTTTCAAATCAGGTGCTCTAATTAGATCAATGATTAATTTAGCATTTAAGTTCTATTAATTAGTTTAAATCAAGGATCATGACCGATATATTACAACTTTGTATACTTATCAGAAAAAGAAGGCCTCAATTGGAAGGAGAAGATAGTGGACCTCAGACGGAACCTGCAATATTGTCTGTTGAGGTATATTATAGCAAAATCTAACTATCTAATGTTATTGTATAATAGAACAGAGAATATAATGTGAAGGATGTGATTTCAGGGTAGAGGATATAATGTACATATTTTTTATGTTGAAGAGCCTGTTTCAGATTATCTTCGAGCTACTGTTTCTACAGTAATGTCAATTCATGATAATGTACATCCGCTCTCTCTATTAAATATTTGCATTTTGTTCATTTTTATTTATTATTGTGTTACACATCTGTTGTTTTAATTTGTAGGAGCCAATGGGGGATATTCTTGTCTTTTTAACTGGACAAGATGATATTGACACAGCAGTTCAATTAATCACAGAAGAAGCCCAAAACAGTGGCAAGTCTTCATTAGGTATGTCCAGGCTTAGATTTTGCTGATTGTGCCTTCTTTAAGTCTGAATTCAAATGGGTCAGTTAAATGTGTAAATGTTCATCGTTAAATGGACTTTGTTGTTTAAAATCTTTTTTCTCATTATGACAATTTGTAAATATTTCAGGAATGATTGTTTTGCCTTTGTATTCGGGACTCACTCGTGCAGATCAGGTCACTTATCCTAACTTTTATTATTTTTCATAAGTTATTTTGTATTTGTGTAATTGTGTTTACTAAATATGATTTATATGCATTTGCGTTTACTAAATATGATTTCTTTGTGGGATATTCTTTTAGGACTTGATATTTTCACCATGCCCGAGAGGAAAAAGGAAGGTGGTGATCTCAACAAATATTGCAGAGACATCCCTGACATTGGAGGTATTTTTGACTAGTTTAAATGATATAAATATAAATAAAATGTATTATTTTATCGTACTTAAATCTCATTTATTTGTTCAGGGTATCGTCTATGTTGTTGATAGTGGTTTCTCAAAGCAACGGTTCTACAACCCGGTATTTCCTTGCTGACACTATGATTTCTCAATATAATGAAATCATCTATTTATCATCTCTTTTTATGTGTTTTTAAATCTTGGAAATTGTTCACAGATTACAGATATAGAAAATCTTGTAGTGGCACCGATATCCAAAGCATCCGCTAGACAAAGGGCTGGAAGGGCCGGAAGAATACGACCAGGGAAATGTTACAGGTAATGAATTTACAAATTACGACTATTTAATTGTTTTCAATGATTCTCACCTTTTGTGATACATAAATTTTACAGGCTTTATACAGAAGATTATTTTGTGAATGAGATGTCTTCACATGGGATTCCCGAGATGCAAAGATCAAACCTTGCTTCTAGTGTAATTCAGGTATTAACAATCTAACAAGTCTTAATTGAAATTATGGTTACTTTCCATCATTATAGATTCTGACAGTTATGTATTGTTTAACTGCAGTTAAAGGCATTAGGTATTGATAATATTTTAGGGTTTGATTGGCCAGCATCACCATCATCTGAATCAATGGTTAGAGCTCTTGAAGTATTATATTCACTTGGAGTTCTTGATGATGATGCAAAACTTACTTCACCAGTAGGATTTCAAGTTGCAGAGCTACCATTGGTATAACATTATTTTTATAAATGTTTAGTCTGTGAAATTTATATTGATATACAACTTATATATTGTGAAATTTGTTGTTTTTTAGGATCCTATGATCTCAAAAATGATCATAGCATCGGACCAGCTTGGATGTTCAGAAGAAATTATTACTGTGGCTGCTGTCCTTTCGATTCAGGTGCTTTAAATTGTGCCATCATTCTTATTAATTTTTTTTTTACAGTTTGTTCATATTCTGATAAATAAAGATACAATTTTTCAGTCAATATGGATATCCGTTAAGGGACAGAGGGAGCTAGATGAAGCCAAGTTGAGATTTGCTGCAGCTGAGGTGTCTTATATAATTACTTTTATCTTCATAAGATTTAATTTCGAATTATATATGATATCTGTACTATATAGTGTCACAAATGAATAATCATATGCGCCTTATGGAATTCTTTATTTTAAAAATACTATCAAATCATTTATGACCGTTATATGTTCGGCTGCATAATAACTTTATTAGTACTCTTTATATACCAATTTTATTCTTATATTGCAGGGTGATCATGTGACCTTCCTAAATGTATACAAGGGATTTCTTCAGTCTAATAAATCTTCAAAATGGTGTCACAAAAACTTTATTAATTACCATGCAATGGTAAGCTTTTAATGGCTTTAGAGAGATCATGTTTATCACATTCTTTTTATATTCTATATATATTTATTTACATTTTTGCAGAAAAAAGTAATTGAAGTGAGAGAACAACTAAGAAGAATCACACAACGATTAGGATTAACCTTAAAATCATGCGAAAATGATACACATGTACTTTATGTTCCATCACTTTTGACATTCTTCATTTATCCATGTAAATCTTTTGTTTCTAATAATTCTTCGTTGTTTTAGGTACTGAGAAAGGCGGTAACTGCTGGATTTTTTGCTAATGCATGTCGTTTAGAGGTGTGTTACCAGATTTAACGAAGACTTTATTTAACATTCTATTGAAATTTTTTTATAAAATCACATCACATGCTTATATGTCGACTATTCAATTGTGAAGCCTTACAGTCATAACGGGACATACAAAACTATCAGGAGTTCTCAAGAAGTGTACGTTCATCCATCATCTGTATTGTTCAGGTTAGCACATTAATACTATAAATTAAGTGTACAATTAATACCAAAGTTAATGATTTAATATAACAATAAAACCTTTTTGACTGCAGGGTGAACCCAAAATGGGTTATATATACTTCACTAGTATCAACAGATCGTCAATACATGCGCAATGTTATTTCTATCGAGCCTTCATGGTTGAGAGAGGCTGCACCTCACTTTTACCAACAGCAACCACTGAATCCTAATCGCCATTAACACAAGCGTTTCCTTGAATTAACCGAATGTTGGCTGATTTTGTTGCTTCCTTATCTTAAAATCCTATTTTAAAACGAGTCAAATTTACCAAGTCAACAGTTTGCGATCAATATCTATTTGTGCTACTTGCATTGTATGCCCTGTGTTTATAGCTGTCCTTTGGGGACCATTTCATATCAAATGTACGAACGATTACGAAAGATGTCTTATTGTTATTATTATCTACAGACATTGATATTGCGCGGACAAATACTTGCATGTACACGTCAGATCGCTATCTTTTACATTTGTTTGTCAACCAAATTAAATTATTTATACAACTTAAAAAAAACAAATGGTTAGTAAAATAATCCGTCTAAATTAAATTGTCGTATTCAAGAAATAAAAATAAAAATAATCTACACAATTTTGAAAAGACTCGGAATAAATACTAATATAAAATGATTCAATAAGTTAGTGCATTTCTTGAGTTTTATTGACTTTTTTTCTTTTTCGAAATAGCAAGATCCGATGAATAAGAAAAAATTAATTTAGGGGCTATACGGCTCGTATAGGGGCTATACAACCCGTATAGACTGTAAAAATTGTCATTCCGCACATTAGTTAGTCATGTGAGGGCTATACGACTCGTGCATCCCCTATACGAGCCGTATAGATTCGTTAACACACCATGGGGGTTGTGTTTGAATATAACGACCCTATTTTTTTATGGAGACATTAATATGTGTATACTTTTTTTTTCATAAATCAAAATCAATCAAATAAATAAATAAAATTGAAGTTAAAGAATCTATATTGTAAACGAGTAAACTTAAACTTTTAAACTTGAAAAGGATCTTTAACTCATACATATTAATTAATGCTTTTAAAGTTGAGACATTATGTGTTTTTATTGTTTTATTCAATTACTACATTTAAAATAATTTAAAAGTAAATACAAATATGATGCAGAAGTCATTATATATTAAATAGCAACATTATATAAACACAAATTATTACTATTCATTTATGTACAAGTATTTTGGCCTAATGCATTTTCTTTCCATGCATGAATCTATTGAAAACTTATATAAATAGTTTGAATTCTAGCATACTTGAGGTGAGTATTTTAGTCTATACTCTTAACTTCCATCGCTTTTTAACTCCACGGAAGTTTATGATCTATTTATTTACACCTGTGATATGAGCACTATGGTTCAATTGTTTCGACTACAACATGGTTTTTTCCCCTTCTTATGGTAATAATATACGTTTGGGAGAAATGATGGGTTTTTACGCGGAGGTTGAATTGTAAACACAAACACAACTTATATATTAATTCGTGTTGTACCACTGCCACACACATGACGTGTTTACTTTAAGTCAATTTATTTTTTTCAAATTCATGCGGGTTTAAATACTAGTTAAAATGGTTAATTAAATGAAGTTCTAGATAGAAAGTAAATGGCTGCTATGCTATTAACACGTTTCTTAACTTTTTATTTAATATTTAATTTTGGTGAACCCCAGCTCGAAATATGTAACGTGGTTGACAGTATCAATCATTTGTATTACTATTACAATACAATATTGACCCAACAAAAGTTGGTCAGATCAAAAGAAACCTCCGACCAGCTTCATCTAAACTACGTTGAAATTTTTTGTGTTTCTACAAATGAATAAGGAAAATTGGTTTTAAATAATTCAAACTATGGCCTATTGGTAAATATCAATCCCAACTTTACCCTTGTCTGCTGGCAGTACCAACTACTTATGCATTTGTTTTTAACGGGTCCCGACTAACGGATGTTAACTCCGTTAGTCTTTGTCTGACGTGGCGATCCCAGCTGTCAAAAATCAGATTACGTGGACGTCTACGTGGCGGCTGACTGTGTATTAAGGTTTATGTATAAAATTACACAGTCAGCCGCCACGTGGACGTCCATGTAATCTGATTTTTGACAGCTGGGATCGCCACGTCAGACAAAGACTAACGGAGTTAACATCCGTTAGTCGGGACCCGTTAAAAACAAATGCATAAGTAGTTGGTACTGCCAGCAGGTAAGTGTAAAGTTTGGATGGATATTTACCAATAGACCATAGTTTGGATTATTTAAAACCAATTTTCCAATGAATAATTTAGGCCATAGATATGTTTTATCCATAAACATGTGAATAAATGATAATTTTCAAAAAAAACAAATACGCTTATTCTTTTATAGCACTTTCACATTTCTTGGCCTTGTTTTAGTCGTAACATATCAAGAAATGATAAGTTCCGGATATTGCATATTGGTTTTCATATTCGAACTTTCGCATATATTTTTCAAAATAAGAAGCTTGAGAAAATTTTTTTGTGTCTATCATTATAGACAATCCCATTTATATTATCTATGAAATTAAAACATGAACTCTATTTATGTATCACTATTTCTATATAATCAATCGGCTCTTCTTATTTATAATACATGTACCATAGTATAACCTAGAAGCCATGGCAACATGATAGATAAAGGTTACACATAATTACATGTCACACGAACTAAGATATAACTATTTAATTCAATCTTTGATAAAACAAATCAAGATACGTGAATTAACTTTTTTTTTAATATAAATCAATTTATCTATACAATATATAATACATCAAACAAGGGCAAATTAAGACACCCAATTTTAAGTAATTTACAACACTTAAAGTATGAGGTACATGTGTTAGTAAGGGTAAACTTGTCTTTTAAACACAATTCATTCAATTTACAAGTTTGGTCCCTCATCTTTAACCATATTATGTTTTTAATTTAACTTGTAAACTAACTTCCCACTCATGATTTTTAAACGACTATAGCCTTTTCAAACGTTAATATTTTTATAAAAAAAATTACACCATAAAAATGAGCATTTAATTCTCTTTAATTTGGATATGATATTGTTATAATTTTTACATTTTAAATAAATTAATATGTTACGTAGGGGTGTTCAGTGTCCAGTATAAACCGCGAACCAACAGTTCACTACGTTTTGAAAATTTTGAAATCGACCAACAAACCGAAAGTAAAAAAAGAAAAAGAAAGACGAAGTCAAACCAATGACCGATTTAAACGATTTCATGGTTTTAACCGAACCATAAACACTTATATTTGTTACGTTATTAACAAGTTCAAACATCCGCTGCATCGCGCGGGCACCCATCTAGTTATCATATATATATATATATATATATATATATATATAACATTTATTTATTCATATAATAATATAGAGTTTGCGTATATAATGTATTAGTGAATTAAAATAGTCAAACCAACTTAATATATTAGCCATTGTAATCATGTGATTTAATTTCCAAGCTGGATCTAATTGAATATTTACAAGTTTCAACATCTAATGACACAAATTGCTTCAATCATCGTCAACCTTCCTACAAGCAACAAGCTTGCTTTGTCTTCTTATAAAACATTTTGTTTAAACAAACCCATTTAAATAGCCCCAAAGATTCCTTAAAAACCTCCACAATCATTTTCACTTCTAAACCTTCTTATATCTAAACTGGTTTCCTTATAAAGTTTTCTTAAACTTTTAGAAACTTTCTTCATCTTGGTTTCTTACTCTTAGCAATCCAACCCGTCGGTCGTGGGTTCTCAAGCTTTTAGAGGATAAAAAACCCGAAAAAAGATGAAAACATATGGGAAACTCGGTAGTTTTATTATGTTCTTGGCGGTTTTGATGAGTTTTTTCGGAAATATAGAGGGTGCAACGGTGACATGTGAACCTCAATACGGATTCTTGCCATGCACAAGCGGTGTTTGGGGACGACTGTTCTTGATCATGGTTTATCAGTATTTGATGTCTTTGGGTCAAAGTTATATATCAAATGGGTCGGATAAATTCTTCAGCCTTATCGGACCGGGTATCTTTGGAGCCGGTTTGTTCCACATTCTTGCAAACTTTCCGATGCTCTTCCTCATCCTTGGTAAGCATAATTTCTTTATATTATTATGTAACGTTAACATATATACCATTTTCAGTTCTTATAAACTAACATTAAAAATAGCCGGTGTTTTGTTTTAACATTCATGGATCGAGTGAATGCAAACATTTACAGTACCTTACGTATCCCAAGGTATAAAGATATTGTTATCAATTTATCATTGAGACTCGACTTCAAAAATAAAAAAACTGTGACTGATTCAGATGTAGTCTGATCTCTATTGAAATCATTATGAAACTACCAAGCAACCTCTGATTCTTTTACGTTTAAAGAATCTAACATTTTCTTGTATAGTAGCGTGTTTATATTACTAAAAGTTTATTATATAGTAGCGTGTTTATAATTGATAAGTATACTCGTATTGATAAGAAAAGTTATTATATAGTAGCGTGTTTATATTACTATAAACTAAGTAATTTATCAATTTGAGTCATTTTCAAAATTTCAATATATAGTCAACCACTACAAAACGAACAACTTTCATGGATGGAAGATCCATCGGTGAAAATGAAAACCCTTATGAAATATATTTAGAGATGTATATTTTTAATAGCTGTAACCCTTATGAAATAAATGAAGACTTGAAGAAATGAAGAGAATGTTCAAGCTATTATTCTTGGACCAAGTCAAAGACAAACTTGGTGTCCGATTCAAGGGTGTAATACTATAATAATTAATGTGAGTTGATGATATTTCTAGGTAGTTTATGACAACTTGGCCCACTTGTATTTGTATCCATGCATGCATATTGCATAGTGATCATAATACAAGTCACCTGTGGACAGCTTTGTATGTTAATAATTCTTAATTTTTTATATTTAAAAAGTTACAAAAAGCCTATTAAATATTCTCTAAATAAATGAAACCCATAAAATAAATAAGCAGAAATATTTTTAACATGATCAATAATATTTTACAGAATATTAATATGTTAATTAATATTAATATTTTCAGAGTAATCTAAAAAAAATATGCTAATATGATTAACAAATATATTTCAGAGAATGGATTAACAGGCGATGATAGGGGTGCATCTTTTAGTGCCGCAATGGGTATGAATGTGCTAGCGGGATCAGCAGTTATGAGTTTAACACTTATATGGCCGTCGGTCATAGCTTTCGGAAGTTATGATCTTGCCGATGATGATGATACCATTTCACCACAAGGAGAAAAGACATCATTCATAAAGAAGTTAACAGGTAGTCAGATTGGTTTTTATTGTATAAAAATATACACAAAGTGACGGATCCAAAATTTTTTATCATGGGGGCGATAGAGCGGTATTGGGTCCGCCCTACACACAACCAATAACCAAATCACAAACACTTAATATTAAATATAAAATTAAGTTATTAGTTTTGGTTTAATTCTTTTTGTCTTCATTTTGTTTTAGCTTATGGTCTTACAACTGATAACGAAACAAGCTACACTGCCCGATTAATGCTGGTGTCGATGATCCCGTTTCTCATTCTTCAACTCCCGAAAATCATCAATCAAACTTCGGTTACTCATGTGATAGTCCTACTCACTCTCATTCTTTCGGTAGCGTTCTTTATTGGTTACGCCGTGTATCAGGTTAGTCTTTTATGTTTCATGCAAAACAATATCTGGAATAAATATAGGGAAATTATCAACTCCTTTACAACACATAACATTTCATATTTCAGTGAAGATAATATTTTTTTATTTACATGTAGATCTTCCAACCATGGATTCAAAACAGAAGATTTGATTATATTAGACAAGAATTTGTCAAAAATAGATTATTGAAATTACTCTCAACTAATGGAAAAGCAAATGTGCAGCTTATTAAAGAGTTAGTACCTGCCTTAACATTTAACTTTTTTTTTCTAGTTGTTAATAAAAAAAAGAAATCCTTATAATATATTGAAATATTGATGTCCAGTCTTCACAAGGAACTTGACAAAAATCATGATGGTAAAGTAACCGAGGCCGAGTTGAAAACTTTGCTCTTAGGAATACAGCTACAAGCAGACGGTGAAATAAGCGATGATCTTGTCGAAAAAATCATCGATCAATTTGATAGTTCGGGCGACAAATGTATTCAAGAAGACGAGTTTGTTAGAATTTTAACACAATGGCTCAAGGAGGCAAGAAAATCGCTCTCTAAGAACGATTATAATCCTCTTCATTTCTTCAATAAATCTCAAGAGGTAATTAACTTTTTTAAAATTCATAAAGAGCCTTAATTAAATGTGAAAGCCATTTCAGAATTTGAATTTCATTTAAATTAATTATTAATCATCTTGTGTTTATATATATTGGTTGCAGATGAAGAGCAACAACAACCTTTGATACCCAAGACGAAAAACCCTAATGATCATGGTTTGATTTCGGCGTACTTGAAGGCTTTGGCTATGATATTTTTTGGGACTGTTGTGACGGCTCTCGTTGCACTTCCACTCATAGTGAATGTTTCGGGTTTTGCTACTGATGCTAATATCCCTTCCTTCCTTATCCCATACGTTATAATACCGTGCGCCATAAACATCCCACGTTTATTATCAACGATTAATTCAGCAAGCCAAAAGACTCAACGTGCCGCATCTTTAACTCTTTCTCAGGTATCTCATCTATTCATCCATCCACTTATTAGATTCTTGTTAATGTCATATAAATATTTACTCTTAAAATCAGTTCATATCCCATTACACATTTAGTTTCAACTTTCAACTTTCAACTTTTATGTTTCTCTAGTTATTGATTTTTATCTTTTTGCAGATCTATTCAGGGGTGTTCATGAGCAATATGAGTAGCTTGACAACATTTTTGTTAACGGTGTTTATAAGGGACTTGCCATGGGACGTTTCGGCTGAGGTTCTAGTTGTTTTGGTCATTTGTGGAGTGATGGGAGTTTTCACAAGTACGAGGACTGTTTTTCCACTTTGGACCGGGTACGCAGGTTATGTGTTATACCCTACATCGCTACTCATGTTGTATCTTCTTACCGCTGTTTGGGGTTGGTCATAGGCTAGATTAGTTAGCTATATCCCCGGACTCTACTTTATGTGTCGGGTTTTACTAGATGTGTTGTTTGTCTATATCCAAATTTTTTGGTTATGTTGCATATTACAACAAGTATTCTTTCATGTGTATTATAAAATTTTGTTTTCATATCATGTATGTACATTAAAATATCAAGTGATTGATTCTTGGTGTTTATCATTGTAACTGTTGATATTAAGCAATTTTCCATTGCCCTTTTCAGCAATTTTTAAGGTGTTTATGTAGCTTAGTTCATTTTCTTCGCCATTTTAAGGTGTTTTTTCTTAAGGTAAAACTATCTGTTATTAGAAATTGCGGCTCAACTAATAAACATTGTATGAGAACTTTAATATTGTCCCATTCTTTTTTTTAATTACATTTCGAAATTATTTTTAAGTTTTTATTTCTTTTTTTTTAATTCTAATAAACTTCATTTCTAATATATGTTCTCTTTAACTTTTACAAAATTATTTAACTTGTTTGCTTATTTATTCATCAACATTTCAATACTCATTCAACTTTTTTCTTATCTCATTCATCCTCCCCTATATTATGTACGTATTAAGACAAATGTTTTTGAGATATTTCACAACCACAAAAATTATTTCAATTTTTTTTTATTTTGAATCAACCATTGTCACCTTTCAACAATTTGTTCCAATTCCCTTTGGAATCTAGTACAAGAATTTGTTTAAATCAACCCTTCATAGTTCATACACCCACAAAGAATCTTATCCACCAAACCAAACATTTTCAAGTTTAATTCCAAACGTGCTTTTATCAAACCATAAAGGAAGATGAAAACATGCTTTTTGTTTGCGATTTTAATCGGGTTTTGTGGGAAAACAGAAGGTGCAACCGTGACATGCGAACTAGAATACGGGTTCTTGCCGTGCACAAGTGGTGTTTGGGGAAGACTGTTCTTGGTTGTGGTTTTTCAATACTTGATGTCTATAGGTCAAAGTTATATTTCGAAGGGGTCAGATAAATTCTTCGGTCTTACTTCACCGGGTATATTTGGAGCTAGTTTGTTCCATATTCTTGCAAACTTCCCTACTATATACGTCGTTCTTGGTGAGCTTCATTTCTTCTCATGTTTTCACACTTTTTTCTTGTGTTAGAAAATTTCTCTATTAACTTGCATTCTAATAACATATGGCGTATAAGTTTAAATTATCTGTTTATATATAGTGAGTAAATTCAAGTAAAGAGGTAATACCGTTCCTTATTATTATTATTATTATTATTATTATTATTATTATTATTATTATTATTATTATTTTCTTTCTCTGTTGGCAGCTAATATATCCTATTAACTAAAACTATTTTGAATTCGAACCTACAAATTTATTTCACAAGAATATCTGAATAAGTCACAAATAATTTTAAAAGTATTTAAATATTACATAAACATTAAATATCATATTATTTATTTTGCCATATTTAGAAAGTAAAATAATATATATGTAAAGAGAGATTTTTGGGAAAAAAAAATGATAACTTAGTTACTTGGAAATATACGGAGAACATTACCCAAAAGTCAAAATCAACATAGTCATACCAATATTTTCGGTTATGTTCATTATAAGGAACTATCAAATTTGTTTTTGGTAGTTTGAATGGAAATTTGTAATTGAGGAAGTTATCTATCCTAGAATTAGTCACACTCAAACATGGTTAACCATGAAGTTCTCATTCCTTTCATAACAATTGTGCTCAAAGCGCATTAGCGGCATTTAAGAGGGACACTTAAATAGAAAATACAACTCCTCTTACGAACACACGACAGATGTGAGATTTGTTAACTTGATTTAAATATAAATATATATATAACACAAAATCTTCCAACTTAGTTGGCAAACGCCAAGAAGAGAGGTTCAAATATTGTTGGACGTTTGCTTCACAGATATTTTTCAACAAAATTATAGACCACTCAACTTAATAGACAGGCCATAATTTTGGAAGTTTTCTAGGAATATGTTTTTTTTTGAACGACCAGCTAAGTAACGTCGGGTAATCCGTACGCAAGCCGGCCACTTGTCCGGACGGACGGAGCCCCTAGCGGTCCATCTATTGAGGGATTCACTGGATAAAACCCGACCCCCACGCCCGCCAAATGGCACGACAGTGAAGAGCCGGTAAAACCGGGTGAGATCAGGACTCGAACCCTGGCAAGACAGGGTCATCCCTCATATCTCCCATATAAATTGGTGATAGTGAGGTTTGAACCCCCTACCTCTCACTATTAAAGTGAGTAATCTTATATTTCCTATATTTCCTAGGAATATGTATTTCCGGTTTGACCCACTACTGTGGAAAGTTTTCCATATTTTCGTCGGAACTATTGTTTCTAATTAACACATTTACGATTGAAAAACTATATTTATATAAAAGGATTGTGTCAGAAAATACCTCTTGGAAAACTTTATGACGAATTTGCGATGAGGTTTGAGATGAATTTGCTACAAAAGTATTTTGTCGGAACTTCCTGCACGTTTGTAACACTATTTTCATTTTCCTTATATACATTAATTTACGAACAAAATGTTTATTTGTTATAAAAAGTAAATTAAACTTTTACAGATAACTTGATTTGATATAGAAAATAATAATTTAAATATTAAAAATATTTGTGAAAAAGAGGTTATGTCGTGGAAATGTAAGAATTTGTTAGGATATTTGAGGGGTAGACAGAAAATGAGTGATTTTAAAGAATTTGTGAAAAAACATGTCTTAGTTGATCAGACGCGTTTGTAAGTGCATTTAGTTTCTTTCATGGTGATGGTCTTAAGACTTAAACAAGTTTAACTCTGTAACTTTTATCCCCATGCTAGCTTGCATGCAAATCAATTGAGTTACATTTATGTAGACAAAGAAAACATGCCAAAAAACTAATATTGACAATAAAATAGCATAGCTGTGATATTATATGTATAGAAAGTCCAATATAAATATCATAATAGTTTCCAGTATTGGTTATATTTGATTTAATTAACGGATAAGGGCATAATATGTTTGGTGATAAATTTGCAGAATCAAATTTATCAAGTGACGACGCGGGTGCAACTTCTAGTGCTTTAATGGGAATGAGTATCCTAGCAGGATCAGCAGTCATGAGTGTAACATTGATTTGGCCCTCTGTAATAGCTTTCGGAAGCTATGAACTTGCAGAACAACCACAATTACTAGAAGAACAGCCACAATTTCTAGCCAGATTAACAAGTACTTGATAAATATACAACAATGCATAGAGTACATGGATATATTAAATTACAAGCTTTTTAATTTTATATGTTCTTTTGTTATTCTTTTCAGCTTATGGTGTTACAACCGATCGTGAGACAAGTTACACTGCAAGACTCATGCTTGCGTCGATGATCCCATTTCTTATTCTTCAACTCCCAAAAATCATCAATTCGACTTCAGTAACTCGAGTGTTAGTTTTAATAACACTCGTTATAACGTTGAGTTTCTTCTTTGCTTACGTAGTGTATCAGGTTAGTCTTTCGTATTACAAACATTAGAAATTAATAGGAGTATAAGATTTTATTCATCAACATAATAAGTTTTATATTTAAGTAAAGCTAGCTAATTGATTTTGATTTCCACTTGTAGATCTTCCAACCATGGATCCAAAACCAAAGATTCGACTATGTGAGACAAAAATATGTCAAGAACAAACTACTAAAACTTCTTTCTCTAAACGGAAAAGCAAATGTGCGGCTTATTAAATAGTTAGTACTTGCCTTGATTTCTTGTGTTTCTTAGGAACCGAAAATATTGTGATTGAGTGAAAAATTGATGTGCAGCCTTTACATGAAACTTGACAATAACCACGATGGTAAAGTGACAAAAGCTGAGCTGAAAACTTTACTTGTGGGAATTCAAGTGCAAACAAACGGTGAACTAAGCCAAAGGTTTTTCGGATAGAATCATGGATCAACTTGACTTTACAGGAGATGAATTTATTCAAGAGGAAGAGTTTGTTGAGTACTTACAAAGTGGCTATATGATGCAAGAAAATCAGTCGCTAAGAATGATTATAACCACCTTAGGTTTTTCACCAAACCTCAAGAGGTAAGTTTTCATTTTAGGAAATTTATCATTGAGCCTAACAATAAGCTTTAAAAGTCGATGCGTAAAGAAACCTTGCTACTGCCAACATTTGTTCTAGCATATAAGTCAGGGGTTTTACGAGTTAATCAGTTTCCTCTTGGAACGGTTTGGCGCCATGCTCGAGCATTAAACATAATGGATGGTTGTGTCCGAGGAATGGATATATACCTAGGCTATGAAGAGGCATGCCACAGGGTCCGAATACGCCGCCTTTCAAAATTAAATATTATTATTGTTATTATTATTATTATTATTATTATTATTATTATTTATTTTGAAATTAAATTGGATCCAAACTTGGGCCAACTAATATTACAATCCGCAACAAACCTATCAAACACTAATCAAAGTATCAAGGATTTATTTTAAGCCTTTCATGATTTCATGTAACTTAAATTAGGGCTGGAAATAATGTTGGCAGGTTTTTTTTTTAAATGCAACATATCGGGTAAATAAGTAGTAAAGTGACCATTTTAAGTATTTATATAGGATAAAGACGAAGAACAACAAGAGCCTTTGATACGTAAGAAGACACATGTTACCAAAAGGTCAATCCGAGACTACTTGGAGGCTTTTGCTTCGGTACTCATTGGAATTGCTGTGACGGTGCTCATTGCAAATCCATTCGTAACGAATGTTGCGAATCTTGCTGAGGATGCAAACATCCCTTCCTTCCTCATCCCATACTTTGTAATACCTTCTGCTATAGGCATACCGCGTCTTTTATCAACAATTACCGTAGCAAGACAAAAGACTCAACGCGCCGTGTCTTTAAGTCTTTCTCAGGTATTATTTCACTCTTATCGTGTTGCTTGTTATAATGTCCTACAACCTGCCAACCCACTATATTGGTTTAAACACAAACTAATTAATAGTACTAACAAATGTAAATGAAAAAACAGATTTAGCCTAACTAAATGTGCTTTTGTAGATCTATTCAGGAATGTTTTCGAGCAACATGAGTAACTTGTCGACATTTTTATTAACGGTGTATATAAAGGACATTTCATGGGATGTATCTGCCGAAGTTCTGGTTGTGTTGATAATATGTGTAGTAGTGGGAACTTTCACAAGCACGAGGACAGTTTTCCCACTTTGGACCGCGTTTGTGGGTTATTTGTTTTACCCTATCTCGATACTCATGTTGTATCTTCTTACCGTTGTTTGGGGTTGGTCATAAGCTAGATCAATTATATATCTTTCTTTCAACTTATGATTCAATCTCATTGTACTTAATATACTTCCTAGCATTTACAAATCAAGTTGCGGGTTTCTCTTCTTTATTTATCGATCAAATGGTTCAGGTGTTTTTTTTTATGGTAAAATGATCTTTAATAATATGTTAATTGGTTTATCCGTAACAAATCTACAAATATGTAATTAGTTCGACTGGAAATATGAAAACCAATTTACACACGAGAGTTTCGTTTCTAACAACACAAACAAAGGGCTTTAAGTGATACATAAGTCCCTTGTTTGAAAGTTCTAACTGTCGTCAGTTCCTTTAGAAATTGATGTGCGTAAAGTATATATTGATGGAATTCACAAATGGATCAGCGTTGGAATTGCTTCGTGTGATATTCAGGTTTGTTTACAACTCATCTTAATGTCGCTACGAGTGAATTTCATAAAATTTACATGACTCATCATAATCGATTGATTCGAATTACCTCATTTTTATGAGTCTTTTACTAAATGGTTTTCCCATGACTTGTCTGATTTGAATTTTTGTCTATAGATGTTCTCTTCGCCGACTTTCTCTAAATATGGATAATATTCAACTTTCATTTGATATTTCCTAATCCTGTATTTATTTTTATAATTTCATTACGATGTGACGGTTACTAATGTCTAAACCAATGATAAGATCAGACGAAAACACTACAAGTGGATTAAAATTTATAATTTGTTGAGAAAGTGTTTTAATTGTATGTTACGAGCTAAATAATTCGTACACATTTGTTACTTACCAGAAAATATCGAAGATGACCAAAACTTCCAACTTGCTTTATTCACCTTTAATCAAACATGTATTTCATTCCCAACTAAAAGCTATTTAGTTGAATATATTATCTTCTATGCAAAGGAAACATCATATGGTCCCGTAGCTCAGTTGGTTAGAGCGTTGGTCTTATGAGCCGAAGGTCGCGGGTTCGAGCCCCGCCGGGACCACATTGAAAACTCTAATGATTTTATACATTTTGCTTTTTAATAACTTGTTTTCCCCCTTTTCAGCGTAATTTTCCCTCTATGTTGTTAAGGCTCCTCCTGTTTTCTATGAAAATCAAAACTAACAATTATGGATATTTGCATGGAAATTGTTCATCAATCATAATTGATTCTCATTGGAAATTATCAGGCATAAAACTATATATTGATAAGCAGAAGGTAAGTCCATTGGTGGCAAATAGTTAGTAGTGAAAATTACGGATCACCAACAAAACTAGTTTTTCTGGAACTTATTCGATCAAGTGAATTAATAAAATAAACACGATTGCATATACATTATGCAACTATTTTTCATTAATAATAAACAAGAACATAATACAAACTAATTGAAAACTATTGATTGATTTATATAGCACTCAAATCTTACTTCTACTCGTATAAGGAAATAATTAATTAAAATAATATACAAACTTTATCTTAAACATTAAGATAAATATAAAATAAACTTAGACTTCAGGAAACTCGTCCTTGAGATCTTCCGTACTACTCTTATACTTTTCGCACTAACCATTCGGGTTCTTCAATTTGGCAGGCCGGGGCCAAGGGGAGGGCGACAGACCCGGGCCCACTCTCCCGAGAGGCCCAAAATTGTTAAAAAATGAAATTTATATATTAGATATAATTTCGTTCTAACACAAAAGCCTACAAAATGACTCTTTGGTTGAATGGAAAATGTTCTAGACTATGGAAACAAATGTCATTAAGTCAGTTCCCACAATTAGTGTTCTCTTTTTTATATAGAAAAAAACTTTCTTTTGTGTTTGTAACATGTTTATTAATATTTGTGTTGTTTTGGGCTTTTGAAAAACAACCTTATTGGTAAAGTTGTCAACTATCTATTACATAACTTAGAGCACGTTTTAGGGGCCCATTTTTTTACTCGTCACGGTATTTCACCAGAAGCTTGCTTTTTATAGTCAGTATTCGGCTTGTATTGGGTTCTTGTATCGATTTCCGTCAAGTTTTTTTTATTGTGTCATGTATATTGTTTCCTTTGCGTCCTCGTTTGTCCAGCTTCCTGCCGGTGCGTTTTGCTCTTTTATAATATATCTGGCGTTAAAAAAATATAATTATTTATGGAAAATAATCAGGAAAAAGAGTGAAATTATGTGGGTGGCAGGATCTTTACAAACCACCTAACCCGATCTAGTCGGACCACTTTTGTTTAAACTTTAAACTTTAAAGAAATTAAGAAAGTATTCATCATCATTTTGAAGACTGGTATATGCACTACCGCTACCAATAACTTTTTATTTTTTTCTTTATAAATAAAAGCCTCAAGGTACCAAGAAGCGGTTTCTTGAAAAATATGAAACAAAAGCATGTGATGTCCGGTCCGGTCCAATCCAGTCCGCTCAAGTTTTAGTTGTCGGTTAGTGAGTTAGATCTAAGGTTTTATAATATGGTCCATATTAAGTAGTGTTTGATAAAGCCAAGATCTAGAAATGAAAGTACAGGAAAGATATATCATTGTACTACCGGTAGATCCACAATAGATTGTTTAATAAAAGGAAAATTCTTAATATAGCCCCTTTAATCATAGGAGATTTTAAACTTGTTCTCTCAAAATCGTATTTTCAAATTTGTCCATTTTTTAACGCATCGTCGATAATGTGTTAGGTAGTCATGTCGACGAGTTAGCTAACACATAGTCAACGATGTGTTAGACATCCAAACACATGGTCAAAGATATGTTAGCCTCTTCTTTATTTTTTTAATAATATAATATCATAACTAATTTTACTCATATTTTGTTTTTTATAACTTTTACTATATAAAGTTTTATATAATTTCAAATATACCGCCGATACATGTTTTTTATCTGCATGTTGACAAAAAATATTTAAACCATGTCAGGTTAAATTTTATTGAACATTTAGATATCAATTTAACACGGCTTAGTTTTGAGTAAAATTTATGTTGGTCCGTAGATAAAAAACACGTCTCAATGGTATATTCAAAATTATATCAAATTTTATATATTAAACATTTTAAAAGAAAACAAAATATAAGTAAAATTAGTTATGATATTATAATATTAAAAAAACAAAGAAGAAGCTAACACATTTTTAGCCATGTGTTTGTATGCCTATGTGACTTTGTGTTTAGAGGTCTAACATATCGTTGACCATGTGTTTGGATGCCTAATGCATCGTTGACTGTTTGTTAGCTAACTCGTCGGTGGGACTACCTAATACATCGTCAGCGATGTATTAAAAGAGCCCATTCATCGTCGTTTAGATTGATGCCTCTATAACTCGATCATGAAACATATCATAATAAGATTTTGCCAACTCGGTTTACATGATATTATGTGTAGGTCCCTTACATGCCTGATGGTGATGAAAATTAAAACGTATATGTCGCCCCTTTCTTTTATTGGGACTATGCCAAGGTTTTCAACCATTACAAGATACATTTCTGAAATCCTAGTCAAGTGAAAAATAGTGTCTGAATTGTAAAAATTAATGTGATATGTAAAATTTATGAAATCGTCAAATGGGTAACTAAAAAAATGATTTAAATTGTACGTCATGTGAGTTTCGCCACAAATTTAATCATTAAGATGTATAGGTGCAAACAATCTGAAGAAACACTAGTTCAACCATGGAGCTTGGAGGGTTCAGACTTGGTTTCGACTGGGTAAGTGGTTCAATCTAATCTCTACGTGAGTATATTGATCAAACCCTATAAAACAGAACACTGTGAGCTTGTTACGAGAAGGGGGAAGGGTGGTGTTGGGGTCTTGTAACCACTCTCTAGTGTGTCAATCAATGCGAGTTATTAGATAATAATCATAAAAGCTAGAGAGTCGGGATCCTTAAATCGTTGGTCTAAGTGCATATAGCCGGTGGAGGTGGAGAAGGATTGACCGAGCTATCACTATTAGCAAAACCTTCTATTCTAATAGGAGAGCACGTACGAGGCCCCTGATTGGTCATGATAGCTGGAAAGGATAGACGATTGTCATCTAGAGGTACAATGTCGGTATCTTGTGATTGGCTCAACATGCAATCTCAATTCCTTTTGTCCTGGTTGCCACCTTCAAGGAATCTTGGGTTGTGATTGGCTCATGGACTAGCCGTTTGTGTACTATATGTTTCCTTTGTGGGTGATAGGTCTTCCCAGCGGGCATCTTTAATATGCTAAGCAGTTAAGGTTAGCCCTACGAATAACGCCCAATCTTTTAATCAAACAAGACGCTCACGAATGATATTCGCGGGCATCTTGTAGGATAGTAGGGATAATTTTGTGGGTGAAAGTAAGACTATCTTGTAGTTTGCTTGGGCCCACGGAAGGAACTTAGACCATATCTCTTCACAAGCAAAGTTGAAATCAAGGTTAACTAAGTTTGAATTCAACTAAGTGTATCAACCAGAGTTTGAGTTTGAGTTAGGCTCATTTCAAATTCTACCTCAACATATAAACATGTTTACAAACTCGATTGACTTCTAAGCAATTTTATAAGCTCATGTTTGGGTTAAGCTCATCTCATTATTACATAATTATTTTTAATAAAAATGTGTTTAATTTCTACTTTGTTCATGCTTTTGTGGTGAAGACTAAAGAGGGGCCCTTTCATTATTGTAAAAAACACAACTTTTAACATACTATATTTATAGGACCACTTTTGATATAAAAATTCTAAAATTGTGGGTTGAGGCCGCATTTTTCTTAGCACCTAAATTAAATGGTGAGGTCGCATTCGAAGTACCGTGTAGAGTTGTAGACCACCACTTAACTATTGATGTGCTTCATTTACGTAGCCGTTAAGATAGAGAATGCTACATGTTAACCAAAAGTTGTGGCACGTGCCAATTTCAGATTAATGATTAGAGCTAGGCATGTTCAAAACGGTTTGGGACTAGGAACCGGAACCGGTTCCTAACCGGTTCCTATATTTAAAACCCTCAATTAAACCGGTTCCAGGCTCGAACCGGTTAGGGAACCGAACCGGTTCTCCCACCCTCGGACCCCTAACCTATCTAACCGGTTCTTACCGGTTCCTAACCCGGTTCCTGTACCGTAACCGGTTCCAACCGGTTACAGTGTAAAAAAAATTTTTTTTTTTTCGTTTTTCGTTTGCGATTTGGATTCTAAACTACGATTCGTATTTGTATAACATGAAAAATAAAAAAAACAATTAACATAAAAATAAACAATTAACTGATGAAGAAAAGACAACTACTGAAGATGTTTGCCACTGAAGACAACTACTGAAGGTTGCCACTGAAGACAACTACTGAAGGTTGTCACTGATGACAACTACTGAAGGTTGCCACTGATGAGGAATACTCATCAGTGGGAACATTCATCAGTTGCAGAGTTTGTTGTCACTGATGCAAAATATGAATCAGTGACACATCAGTTGCAGAGTTTCATCAGTTGGAACATCATCAGTTAAATAAGTAACCATTGTACAATGTAAACTTGTTCATTGGATTTGCAATACAAGTGCATTTAGTTTTTTTTTTTTCGTTTTTCGTTTGCGATTTGGATTCTAAACTACGATTCGTATTTGTATAGCATGAAAAATAAACAAAACAATTAACATAAAATTCATTTTATTTACTTTAAGAAGTTCAAAAAAAAAAGGTTACATGTTTTAAAATCTTAAAAAACAAACTAACAAAACATTAAACTTATAAATATAAAGTTATGACATATTATTTCTAGAAAAGTCTTCTTGTTCGTCGTAATTATTGAGCGGCGACTTCTTCCTCGGAATTACTTGTAGAAATGTCTTCTTGTTCGTCGTGCACTCGAACATCAAGTGGTGTTTCATCTTCGAGAGTGGTTACGTGTTGAATACGATCGATTGAGTCCAAGTGATCCTTTAAGCAAATGCACATCTCCACCGACTCCGAATTTAGTCTTGTTCTTCTCACCGATATTACCCTGCCACTAAGAGAAAAAGCGGATTCCGAAGCTACCGTAGAAGCTTGGACGGTTAGTAAATCACGGGCCATGGTGGCAAGAATCGGAAACTCGATTTCCTTTACCTTCCACCAAGCCAAAACATCAAAAGTGCCATATTCCTCTTCGGAAAAACCGGTAGAGTAATCATTTGCACTATACCTTCCTAGTTCGCTTGAAGGGGTGTTACCCCTTTGTTTTTTAGCCGTTACGTTGCGAACGGTGTTCATAAGGCTAATCATGGGATCTCGTACTCTAGTAGCACTTGAACTTGATGAAGACCCCCCCGGCATAGGCATGTGTATGTTTGACCCATATTTATTTAAATAAAAGTCATACATAAATTTAAAATTCAAGTTAAAATCATTTTTTGCCTCTGTTGAAAAGTTTGGGTCAACTTCATGCATATCTAAGGCTGAAAAAATTTCGTCTATCACACATTCAACCCCCGTAACATTTAACATTGGGTTTAAAGCGGCGGCGCAAGTAAAAACCGGTGGCAATTCAAGAAAGTATTTTTTTAATTTAAACTTCATTGGTAATATGATGTTTGAAAACATTGGACTTTTATTTTCAAATTCTTTAAGATTGTTAACGATTAAAAATAACTCCGAAAGAACCAAGGGACTTGTCGGATAATACGTTCCCGATAGTTTCGTAGTTGATGTTTTAAAAACTTCAAGAAAAGTCGATAAGTCATTGATAATTTCCCATTTCTCATTTGAAAAGGGGATTGCCAAATCATTCTCGGCAAGACTGGAATGAAACATTTGTAAAGTTTCTCTTTGTTTCAAAGCACTTTGAAACATTATGCAAGTGGAATTCCATCGATGAGGTACATCCCAATTAGCTCCCAAAGCTTTTCTTCCTGTATCTTTACAAAATTTTCTATATTCCATTTGTCTTTTTTTACTTTTCTTAAAAACTTCATGTATCATTAGTCTAAAATCGTTTATAACCGATGTAACCTCATCCGAAGCAAGTCCGTCTTGCACGATTAAATTAATGATATGTGCAACACACCTTGAGTGAAAAAATACACCATTGCAAATCGGCGTATATTTTAATTTTAATTTATCAACCGCCGATGTATTATTCGACGCGTTATCAAATGCCATTGAAAATATTTTATTTTCTAGTTTATAAGTTTTTATAACATAATCTAAAATTTCAAACAAATTATCTCCCGTATGTGGATACTCAAAGAGTTCGAAAGCAATGGTGCGTTTCATCATTTCCCACGATGACGGGTCTACCCAATGAGCGGTGACACAAAGATAAGATTCGGGTAGACCATGTGGAGCCGACCAAACATCACTAGTTAAGTTTATTCCCGTATTTATATTTTCAAAATATGCAATTAGTACCTCTTTGGCCTTCTTCCACAATTTTAAACAATAATGTTTAAGAGTATGACGACTTACGTGAGTGTATTGTGGTTGAAGCGTATCTCGAATCATGGCGGTTAAGCGAGGGTTGTCGAAGTGGCTAAACGGCAAAGCTTCTTGAATCACAAACTTCGCCATACGATCTTGAACTCGATCAATTTGGTATGTAAATATTCCGCCTTCACTATCCATTTGCGTTTGTTGCGAATCGACGTTCTTTTTCAACGCCTTGCAATACGGTTTTTCGATGTGTTTCTTCAAATTTGAATTCGAAAGTGGGTTTAAATAAATCCCACAAAACTTGCACCGAGCCTTCAATGAATGGTCACTCAATTCAACCAAATCCCAATTGCACCAAATCTCTTGATTACGATTATGAGGTACAATACGAACGAAACTTGGTTCGGCGTTGGAACCTTGACCAACCGATGATTGTGAGGTAGCCATAACAACAAATATGAATATAGAAGAAGAGAAAACAAGAGATTAGAGAACTCAAAACGTTGTAATAGCGTTTTTTTGTATTTTTGCGTTCGGGTTTGCGTTTTGAGTGTTGTGATGAACCCATGACACCAAATACCTATTTATACTAGTAGTGGGGTGCTTGGGGGAGCCAAAAAACGGCTATTTTTGACCCCAACGGTCAAAAAACGGCCAAAAAAACGATTTCCAACGGCTATATTCGATCCAACGGCTAGAACCGGTTAGGAACCGGTTCCGGATGGTTCGGTTCCAGAACCGGTTCCGGTTCGGTTCCGGTTCCTACCCGCCCCCACTCAGAAATGCAAGAACCGGTCACGGATCATTGGGTTGAATCAGATAGGGTCCGGTTCCTACAAAAAACGGGTAGGAACCGGTTCGGGTCCGTTCGGGTCCACCGGTTCGGTTCCAGGAACCGGTTTCGTTGAACATCTCTAATTAGAGCTCCTCAGACGAGCCTTTTTTTTATAAAACAAAACATTGTTAGTCTCGTTACACAAAAAAATGGATTTCTCTTTATTATCAAAATCCGGCCTAAGAGTAAGTAATTATTTGCAAGAGAAATGGTGCACTTAAAAACATGATAGACACTTTAACATTTTCCCTCATGATTGTTGGATTGACAAGTTTCCATACTACTTTCTAGGCACAAAATGCCTTCCGGATTTGTTGATTAAACCGTCAATAAGCAATGTGTAGTTGTGGCCCCACGCTAGTGGGGTTTATATGGACATGGTCAACATTACTACACTGTATTGATCCAAATCGATGCCGACTGAACAAAGATCATTGTCGCCTACTGTCACCGGTACCACTATTCTTTTTTATTTGTTAATTATCATACGAGTCTTCATACATGTTTTCAGTATTTTTACACTACATGTACCTCACCGGTTTGCGTGATACCAATTTCTCACCACACAACACGGAGAAATTCCACAAATTCGTATAAAACAATACTCAGTTGCCCACGTGATGTAGCGGAGTACGTACGCAAACCCGATGACGGTACATCCATAACCCGAAATTGGGCGTGTAACACGTGCAAAGCCACTACGCATGTAACTGATAATGGACGCCGCATAACCAACTCTTGAATGCATGTTACACGCCTTAAACAAGCTTAACCAACATAGCGCGTGTAGCTCACACTGATTGATATACTTGTGCATTACGTGGTGTTGCGCGCTTACCAAGGTTGGGTTACGCGCGCTACGTGGTGTTGGACACACGTTTATCGAGCCTGGTACGTGTAAACAATGTCATCCACGTAACCGATGCCTAAAGTGTACAACAATTTCAAATAAACCCTTTTTCAAACCAACTCGTTTTGACCCGAAATCGATCTGGCTAGACATCGTTTTAACCCAAAACTCGTCCCGACTCGATACCATTTTGACATGGCCCCTTTCAACTTAAACCCATCCCATTTTTGTATTCACCTCTAATTCGTTCTGGCCCACGAGCCGAACCACCTGACCTGACCCATTACCGGTACTAACCAGTAATCACGTAAAATATTATTTTTTAGAATTAACAAATTCTAACAATGTCATATTCAAATTAAAGAAATAAAATGCTCGTTTATGAAATACTTAAAAAAATATTAACATAAGAAAAAGTTATGACAGTTAAAAAATCATGGAGTTAGTTTTATCAAATAACTGAAGAAGGGATACACGTTGTCTATAAAGACAAAATTACCCTTATAATTTCCTAAATTTATGATAGTAAAATGAGCATCAAATTAGATACCTCTTAATTTAAAAGGTTAAAGATAAAGATAATCAATCATTTTTATATTTTTGTATACATCGTATTAATAAAATATTTTTAAATATAATATATAGGATGATGATGATAATAATAAATGGTTTATATTGAATGGGTGGGGTGATGGATATCAGTAGATGATCTACACCTGAAACTGACACCAACTGTCGTCTAAGATGGGCGAACTGTTTTAAACGATAATAATAATAATAATAATAATAATAATAATCAGTTGAGTTCAGTTAAACTGTTGTTACAAAACTCGATCTGTTTTATTAACATGGGTGATTCCACCGCAACAGTCAGAAGCGGTGATAATGATAACAATAACAACTCATCTACAGAGCGTAACGTGGCAGAAGAAGTTTCGAGAATCATGGAACAGACTAAAGAGTTGCAGGAATCAGCTGCAACTTTAATTTCTAATAGTTCACAGGAGGAAGCTTCGTTAAGGCAGCGAGCTTTAGCGATTGATTCGAATATTAAAAGCCTGAATTCGTTCATAGTTTCCTCCGTCAAGAAACGGAATTTGGATCCCAAAGATGCCGAAAAAGTAAATGCTTTATTTCGTGTTTAAATTTGGATAACAGGTTTCGTGTCTTAAACAGGTTGACACTAAGACCTGTTTAAATTTGTGTCTAAACGGGTTAAACCACATGTTTTATATTTTTTTATTTGTTTTAAATAAAATATATTTCCTACTTGTTTGCCTATTTGGCTTGGCTTGATTCCCGTCCTCTGAGTCAATGAGGCGGTTCATCTTGGACCAGTTTCGAGTTTTGGAACTGGCTCAACTAATTAAATCAATTGGGTAATTAAATAACATGTCTAACTAGGAGTTCGAGTTATGCAGTCAATGTCGCTGGGTATTTAGTCACTTGGTAAAATAGATCCCTTAGCCTTACTGCCTTAGCCCTTATTTAGCGTGCCCCTAAACAAGTCATGTTGTGTCACTTGTATCTAAACAGGTTCGTGTTTGAAAAACACGACACGATTAGTTATTGTGTTCATGTTGAGCGCCATAGGTATCGTCTGGTCTGACCTGTTATGCCAGCCCTATTAGATATTCAACTATTTGTTTGTCTTGTCTGTATACAGTTGGTTGAAGAGTTAAGTAGAGCAAGCTATACATTAAGTGAAGGAGATGCAGCTGCATTTCTTCCCAGTAAATCTTATGGTAATTTGCCTTAATTAATTAAATCAACTATTTATTATTAGTTAGGGATGTTTTTATTACAGTCTTTAAAATTTATGAATTTTTAGATTGATTAGGGTTGTTTGGTTACAGGAAGATTTTTGAGGGCCTTTCTTGGTCCAATAAATGTCCATGCTACTAGAAAGGATGTTCAGTTGAAAGTGAAAGAGGAATACAATAACTTCAGGGTACATTCTAAAATATGAACTTTACAATTAGTGACCATATTATATAATTAGGGTCAGGTTATTCTACAAAGGAAAAAAAATGAGAAGAATGAGAAGGATTTCTAGCTACACAAAAAAACCCCACAAAACAAATTTAAAAAAATAAATAAATAAAAAAATCATAACTCAAAATTTAATAAAAAAACGAAAAAGTAAAAACACAAAAATGTTTCCACCGTCTTTCTCGTTCTCATAAAAAACACACAATGGTAATTGAAAAAAGTCGTGTCTTTTTGTTTATCGTTGTGTTTTGTGTTTATTTTCGTCATTGATTGTCTTTTTTCCTTAACATTATGTCTTTTTTTCTTTATATTGTGTTATATTACTCAACATTGTGTTATATTTTGTTCGACATTGTGTTATATTGTGCGATCTATTGTGTGTTTATTTAATTATAATTGTGTCTTTTGTTCATTTTTGCCATTGTGTCTTTGATCTTTGCATTGTGTCTTTTCGTCAAATTTTTTTTTTATTTTTTTTGAACGGGATTGATGGCGGAAACATTTTAGTTTTTTTCGTTTTTTATTTATATTTTGAGTTATGATTTTTTTATTTCTTTTTTTTTTGAATTTATTTTTAAGGGGTTTTTTGTGTGGTCACAAGTCCTTCTCATTTTTGTTCCCCTTTGTATTTTAACTTTACCCTATATAATTATTATATTTACAGCTAGTGCCTATTGTTTTGGTTTCTTTGAGCAGGATAGGACTGCA
Source organism: Bidens hawaiensis (assembly GCF_021521415.1). Lineage (NCBI taxonomy): Eukaryota > Viridiplantae > Streptophyta > Magnoliopsida > Asterales > Asteraceae > Bidens > Bidens hawaiensis. The sequence continues at coordinate 3,241 of NW_027502367.1, read as the reverse complement.
TATTTGTTTCTGTTTTTCCCATCTTTGTTACTGTTGCTAAGGTCATCGGTTTGGAATGGATGTTTTCCTGCATTGCCAGTCCATCTTTACCAGGTAAAATATAATTTTTTTATATCGTATACGTGCTTATTAAATCATATAAGTTGATAAGTATGTCACTAGAGCATTATAAGTGTCTTATTTTCAGGCGTGGTTACTATTTCTCTACACGGGGTTGGCTTTGAGAGAGAATATATTGAGAGTTAACGGAAGTGACATACGTCCGTGGTAATTAGTTTAAATTTGTATACAAATGACATGATTGTTGCATGAATATTTATATATTGTGATTTTTGTTAGGTGGATATATCATCACTATTGTGCAATGGTTATGGCACTCATCAGCCTCACATGGGGGATAGAAAGGCAGCCTAATTGTGCAGAAAAGCAGGTTACCTTTTTAAAATTGTTTAGAATTTTGATTTTCTAACTTTTATTTAATGAATGTATATTAATCTTGCTGCAGAAGGGTATACAATTGTTTCTCAAATGGGCAATCATGCAAGGGATTGCAATGCTTTTACAGAATAGATATCAGCGCCAGAGGCTTTATACTCGTATCGCACTTGGAAAGGTGTTTTCTTTTGTAAACATTATAAATTAAATAGGCCCTAAAGTTATAAAACCGACTCTTATTTTGATTGTAGGCTAGAAGAATGGATGTTGTGTGGGGAGAAACTGCTGGAGTAGAAGGTCAAATATGGCTGTTATACCCCATACTCTTCATCTTGCAGGTGATTTACTGGATTTCTTGAAACTTTTATTTATAAAGAATTATGCCTTTTGGCAATATATTTACCGCCTGCCTGTATTCTCTTCATAGGCTTTTGAAGCGTACGTGGGTCTGCTATTGCTGAAAATCGCAGTGGTTGGTGTGGTTTCTGAGTGGCAGGTAAAACTAAATAAGGCATTAATCGTAACAGTTCGCATTTGTTTTTCAAATTATTCATCACTCAAATTCACAAACACGCGTATGATTAGGTTGTTACTTGTGGAATCCTTCTGATAACTATGGCAGTCGGGAATTTCATAAACACAGTTCAAACCCTAGTGTCAAAATCAAGGGCCAAAGTCAAAGCCAAACTGAAGAAAGCTCAAAGCAAGAGTGATCTGCTTCAAGGATCCCCAAACTGATGATATTAATCATTTGTTACAAAAGGGGCTACGGTGCCCATCGGATTGGATTTTGTTAAACCTAGCTTTATAGTTGTGCTTGTAAAGATTAAACCTTGAATTTGTGGTTTTTGATGAGATAAAATGACAATTTTTGCTGCTTTTTGTAAAACAAAACTGATATCATAAACTTGATAGATTCTTAACATTACATAAGAGCAAGTACAATAAATAGTTTGATTTTCTCAAATAGACGACGATTTTAGTCCAAACTGATCACATCTATTAGACCAGCAATAAATTGAAACTAACCTATTTCTTTTTTCTACCAGCTCCACCCTTTGCCTTCTTGTTGGCTGGTTCTTTTGCAGCCTTCTCATTTGTTTCCTGACACGCAAACATCATACATATGTTACACAGTTTAATCTAGTCAAAATTTGGTTCAAATTATTGAGTCAAAAACCTCCATTGGGACAAATAAAACATTGTATTTATTATTCAATAATCTTTCTAAACTATTTTTCTGATTCAAGAATCTTGAAATTTAGTAAGATCAAATAGAAATAATGATCAGCAAGACTCAATTTTAAATATTCACCATTTCAGCTTCATATTCCAAAGCAGACACCTTTTGATAACATCAATGAGTGCCTGAAATGTACACCTAGAACTGGAGGACTAAAGCTGCTTATGTTCTGACAAGATGCTTGAGTCAAATTCTTATTCTTGAATACTGGTTTTGGAGATCCAAGAACGCATTTCGTTTCCTGACAGCCAGTTTACTAAAAATTATGGTGGTTATACGCGATTATGGTTACTTACCTAATTAACCACACATATTAAGTGTTTGTTTTATACATGTTTCATATGTTACTCAAGATGACAAACTATACAGAAATCAATGGCATGATTTATAATGCTCATAAGAAATATGCAATGTACAGACGGACTGATTTCAAATGAAACCTTACCTTTCTTTTAATGGGGGCAGATGAGCTAGCGACCGGTTTGAAAAACGATTCCAATCTGGTTGGCAGAGAAATAAGGCATCAGAGATTGAGAGTAAAACAATCATATCAATAAATGATTCGGTTGTTTTCTTACCGGTTCTGTGTAGACTTGTTCTTGGAGGCTTTTATCTTCTCCACGGCCTAATATTAGAAAATCCATAATCAGTTTATATACAAATATGAGCAACGAAAATAATACCGAGAAAATACAAAAGAATCGTGCCTTTGTAACTCTGTCACTGTTGAACCCATTTTCAGTCACCAAGAAGTTTATCAGACCCTAGAAAAAAAATATAAACATTTAATACACTGTAAAAAATAAAAGAATAAAAGTTAATAATCTGAAGTCTTCTTACTTCTTCATCTGGGGCGGTCCATTTAATTTGAAGCTGCTCATCATCATCACAAACCAAAGGTTCTTTGAAAAGACGCCTAGCCTCTTGATATGGCCAATCTTCAGGTATCTGATATCTGCATAAATGTTACTTAACATCACTTACATATAAAATTAATCATTTATGTGATGTAACTCTGTAATAAAATAGACAACCTTTCTCTGTTTATGTTCTCCAGAATACTCTCTATTGACCCGTGTTGGCGGATAAGTTTCAAAGCTGTCTGACCACCAATACCTAAAATTTAACAAAAATAAATAAATTACATTGTTATATAACCAAAAAACTTGAACTAAAAACCATCACAGATCCGGAGACCTGATCATTCGAATCAGGCAGTTTCTTTTTGCACAGATCTGGAAGCCTCCTTTAGATCTATGGATCTTTTTGAGCTTTAATAGAACAAGCCTTGAAGCCTTTTTCTGTAAACTTCCAGATCTGGGTTTTTCCTTGGAGAGATCTGACAGCCGAGATGAAGATCGAAGGGTAGTTCGTTGCCGTCCCACGGATGGCGCCAATGTCGAAGCATGAAATGAATCTGACCTGATCCATGACGATGTTTCCACGGATTTTCGAGATGAACGAACCACGTCTTGATCTTCTTCTCCAGTTGCTTGAGACCTGCAATGGTTTTTTAAGGGGTGTGGAGGTGACTGCTAAGAAATCTCAAAGATCTCTTGTTTA
>NW_027502366.1:0-43716 GCF_021521415.1 Bidens hawaiensis | reverse complement strand
ATCTCTCTCAACAACAACAACGGAGGAGGAGGAAAGAGAGAGATATCTCTCACAACAACAACGGAGGAGGAGGAAAAGAGAGAGATTAACAGCAGGTCTCACAACTCAGCTTTGCACAACGTTTTTCTAAAATCAAAAAGTTAACTTTTACATGTTCAAAAATTGCAAATTTATATTATTTAGAAACTAGACTCAACCTAGTTTACTGTAGTATCAATAATCTCAACCAATTTTCACATTTACACCCTGTTACAGTCAATTGAACATCAACAACACAATCTGTCCAGAAACTGTTTGCATCCAAACTCAACATATTAACTATCTATAGACCACAATCCATTCATATGACATTCTAGACACCATAATCAATATCCATGCACATCAAATACACATTACATCCATGATTTGGGTTTTACTTGAGAACAAACGATTAACATGCAATAACATCAATACTAGCTATCAATTCAACAATCAATACATCTTTCAATCAAAAGAAGACATATAAACACAACACATATAAAAATCGGACCTAGGGTTCACAATTATACCTTCAAAAACACCAACACAAGCAATAGGAAGGTAGAAGATGGCTAGAAACGGATGTAGGATGCTTCAATTGTGAAAACCAAGATCAAAAACCAAGCTATATGTGTGTGTATGAGGGCCGATCTCAAGGAGAGGGGGGGGGGGGTAGGTTGCCGTCGGGTATGAGAGGAAGAGAGAAGAGAGTTTAGTGTTTAGGTTAATATTAATAATAATAATAATATAATACACTTTGGTCCATTAACTTTCAAATGTTACTTTTCTAGCTTAATTAACTAGTTCTTGCATATTAAGTTAACGTTTATAAGAATGTTATCACATAACACATAAGTCTAACACATAATTAACACATAATTTTTGTTTTGACGTTTTTCGTTTATTCACCAATTGTTAGCGTCAACTCGTTTGCGTTTCGGTGCAATTCCCAAAACACTACACATGTAGTAAGTGTCAAGCGTCATTTAAACCCTAGTTTAAATGTAATGAGGTGTGCGTTATAGATTCAGTGATCTTTAAGTTTGAACTGACGGAGTTGAGTTAACGGAGTTAACCTGAAATTGACGATTGTCACATCATTCCCATGTTAAAGAATTTTCGTCCCGAAAATTTGAGTCAAGTCGTGATGAGTGTCTGAAAAAGTAAGAAAAATTTTCAGTTTGTCATATCATCCCCTAGTAGAAAGAAATTTCGTCCCGAAATTTAATTCATACCTCCGGTCATTTCTGACGGTTTGTCGGGTTTCGCGGTTTTCTGTGTTTGGTCAACCCTTCAAAAAGGTGAGGATACTTTTTCATCATTTGATCCTCGCGTTCCCACGTGAACTCCGGTCCACGTCTCGAGTTCCAACGAACCTTAACGATTGGAATTTTGCTGTGCTTGAGTGTTTTGGTTTCCCAATCCAAAACTTCGACTGGTTCTTCAATGAAGCGTAACTGTTCATCAACTTGCAGTTCATCCAAAGGGACTACTTGGGTTTCATCAGATAGGCATTTCTTCAAATTGGATACGTGGAATACATTGTGTACGCCACTGAGTTCCATTGGTAGGTCCAGTCGGTACACCACCGGACCAATGCGCTCAGTTATTCGATAAGGACCAACGTATCGTGGATTGAGTTTGTTTCGCTTCCCAAAGCGAACCACACCTTTCCAAGGTGAGACTTTGAGTAACACTTGGTCATTCACTTGAAATTCGAGAGGTTTTCGGCGCTTGTCGGCGTAACTCTTTTGGCGATCTCGTGCTGCTGCCATGCGGTTTCGGATTTGAACAATCTTTTCTGAGGTTTCGAGTACTAATTCTGGACCCGTGATTTGGCTGTCACCCACCTCTGCCCAGCAGAGAGGTGATCGACACTTCTGTCCGTACAACGCTTCAAACGGCGCTGCTTTAATACTTGAGTTGTAGCTGTTATTATACGAAAACTCTACCAAAGGTAAGTGAGGTTCCCAAATTTTTCCGAAATCCAACACGCATGCACGCAACATGTCCTCTAAGATCTGAATAGTTCGTTCACTTTGCCCATCCGTCTGAGGATGGTATGCTGTGCTCATATCAAGACGGGTGCCTAGTGCGCTCTGTAGTGATTTCCAAAAGTGCGAAGTGAAACGAGAATCTCGATCAGAAATGATTGAGACAGGCACTCCGTGTCTAGACACCACTTCTTTCATGTAGACACGAGTCAGTCTTTCCATTTTGTCCATTCCTTAATCGCTAAGAAGTGTGCAGACTTAGTCAATCGGTCAACGATCACCCAGATGATATCGCATCCCGTCGGTGTTTTAGGTAATCCCGTGATAAAATCCATTGAAATTTGTTCCCATTTCCACATTGGGAGTTCCGGTTGCTGTAGCAGGCCAGATGGTTTCTGATATTCTATTTTGACTCTTGCGCAAGTCAAGCATTTGCTCACGTAGGTGGCAATGTCGGCTTTCATGTTTGGCCACCAGTAAAGTGCCTTTAAGTCATGATACATTTTATCTGAGCCGGGGTGGATAGAATATCTGGACTTGTGAGCTTCGTCCATCACTAGAGTTCTCAACTCTCCGTATCGTGGAACCCAAATCCGGTTCTCAAAATATCGGACCCCGTCCTATTTGGTTTCAAGTTGCTTGTTCATGCCCCATATGAGTTCTGATGGAAGATTATCATCTTTCAAAGCTTCGAGTTGCGCCTCGCGAATCTGATCGGGTAAGTTGGCATGAATCGTGAGTTGCAATGCTCGCACCCGCCTGGGTTTATCAGTTTCTTTTCTGCTGAGAGCGTCGGCCACTACATTGGCCTTGCCAGGGTGGTACTTGATGGCACAATCATTATCCTTAAGCAGCTCGACCCAACGACGCTGTCGCATGTTCAGCTCCTTCTGATCGTAGATATGTTGAAGACTCTTGTGGTCGGTGTAAATGGTAAACTTGGTACCGTACAAGTAATGCCTCCATATCTTAAGAGCAAACACCACAGCTCCAAGTTCCAAGTCATGGGTCGTGTAGTTCTTCTCTTGAATCCGTAGTTGTCGAGAGGCATAGGCTATAACCTTCTCGAGTTGCATCAGCACACAACCGAGACCTTGTATCGATGCGTCACAATGTACCTCAAAATTCTCTGTTCCCTCGGGTAGGACTAGAATAGGGGCGCTACAGAGTTTGGTTTTCAACAGTTGAAAAGCGGATTCTTGTGCGTCACCCCAATTGTAATTAGTGCCTTTGTGAGTCAAAGCGGTGAGGGGTTGAGCAATCTTTGAAAATCCCTCGATGAAACGCCGGTAGTAGCCGGCCAGCCCTAGGAATTGCCGCACCTCAGTCGGAGTCTTAGGTGCTTCCCAGTTTTTGATGGCTTCTACCTTACCGGGGTCGACATGGATACCGTTCTCGTTGATCACATGTCCTAAAAAGTGAACCTCGCGAAGCCAAAATTCGCATTTCGAGAGTTTAGCGTACAGTTGTTCCTTCTTTAGTAATTCCAGAATTACCCTTAAGTGTTCCTCGTGGTCAGCCTTGTCCTTGGAGTAGACGAGAATATCATCAATAAACACAATCACAAACTTGTCGAGGTACGCCTTGCATACTCGATTCATGAGATCCATAAATACGGCTGGTGCATTGGTTAGACCAAAAGGCATAACCGAAAACTCGTAGTGACCATACCGTGTTCTGAAAGCCGTCTTTGAAATATCTTCCTCGCGCACTCTTAGTTGATGGTAACCAGACCGCAGATCGATCTTCGAGTAATAACTCGATCCTTGGAGCTGGTCAAACAGATCATCAATTCGAGGTAGAGGATAACGGTTCTTAATCGTCACCTTGTTCAATTCCCGGTAGTCGATACACATTCGGAAAGTGCCGTCCTTCTTTCGGACAAATAAGACAGGGGCTCCCCATGGCGATGAGCTAGGTCGGATAAAACCCTTATCCAACAAATCTTGCAACTGGGTGGACAACTCCTGAAGCTCCGCCGGTGCGAGCCGATACGGGGCTCGGGCAATGGGTGCTGCACCGGGTGTCAACTCGATTTGGAATTCGACTTGTCGAATAGGAGGGAGTCCAGACAAATCCTCCGGGAAAACTTTCGGAAAATCTCGCACAATCGGTATATCTTCAATTCGCTTCTCCTCCACGGGTTTCTCAACAATCTGCGCCAAAATTGCCGGATGACCCTTTCGTAGATACTTCTGCGCCTTCATGAGGGTAATGACGCTGGTGGTCATGCCGCTTCTCTCGCCCGGATCAAAATGATCTCGCCGGAAGGGTAGAAATGTGGACTATCTTGTCATGACATATAATCTCCGCTCGGTTCTCGGATAACCAGTCCATGCCGACAACGACATCGAAACTACCAAGCGTAAAAGGTATGAGGTCGATATCAAAAATATGACCTGAGAGTTTTAACTTACATCCCGCAAGTATGAGTCGTTACTATAGTCTTACCGTCAGCTAATTCAACAGGAAACTTAGCATCTAACGGGGTTGGAGTTAGGTCTAAAAGTTGACTAAAGGCTTTCGATACAAAACTCCTATCAGCTCCAGTGTCAAACAATACAGAATCAAAACAGTCGTTTACAGGAACCTTACCAGTCACCACATACGGATCGTTGCGGGCTTGACCCGACCCAATAACAAAAGCTCTTCCTTTACCATTGTTTCCACCACCACTGCCACTTCCATTACCTCCATTGTTATCGTTCTGTTTCAGCTTAGGGCAATCTTTCCTGAAATGACCCTCCTTACCACATTCGAAACATCCCTTAGTCGTCATAGGTGGTTTAGGAGCACCCTTTGTCGCTAGGTCTCCCCGACATTCCTTGCCTGATGACCCATTTTTCAGCATCAAAAACACTTGACACGGTCACACGGGCCAGCATGATGATAGTTGCACCTGTTGCACTTCGGATATTTCCCAGCATAGCTGCTCGAACCCTGCCCGCTACCGTTGTTGCTATTGTTAGGACCCTGATGGTTGAAGCTCCGGGTGAATTCGGGCTTACGGTAGTGTTGTTGCTGTGGGGGGTTCGAGGATGAGGATCTGGCGTTGTCAAACTTTCTCTTTCCATTGCTCGGGTTATTGTTGCTATTGTTGTCAGTACTCGGGTTGTCACGGGCTTTAGTGGTTGAACCCCTAGGTGGTAGCGCACCTTGGGTCACTGCTTGATCCGTCAGTTTGTGAGCTAACCGGATCGCTTGTTGAATCGTGGTTGGTCTGGAAGACGTCACCATGCCTTGAATTTGCGTTGCTAACCCATCAATATACATCTCAATCCTCTTACTAGGCGGGTCTACCATCCGTGGACACATCACAACTAACTCGTGAGAACGGGTGGTGTAGGCTTCGAATTCTGAACCCACCATCTTCAATGACCAAAACTCAGATTCCAACTTCGCAATCTCCTCTCTCGGACAGTACTCTTCTCGCATCATATTCTTGAACTCCTCCCAGTTCATAGCGTTAGCCAGTTCTAATCCAAGAATCTGTACATTCGAATTCCACCAAGTGAGAGCAGAATCTTCCAGTGTTCCAGCAGCAAATTTGACCCTAACTGGCAGGCGGACAGTTACACATCTCAAACGCTGATTCGGCCTTCTCAGCCCAACGCAGAATGCCTATAGCTCCCTCAGTGCCCTTAAACGAACTGGGCTTGCAGTCAAGGTAATTCTTGAAGGTACACGTTCCAATTAGACCTCCAGCTTGGTTCTGGACATGTGCGGCTAGAGCGGCCGCCGCGTGGTCATTCAGCGGAGTTTGGAGTTCTGCTGCAGTCAAGTTGATGTTACCACGTCCATGTCCAGCGTTTCTTCTTGCCATTTTCTAGAATCACAGCATAAAATGTTAAACATGAATTTTTCTTTCATATGCAACACACCATACATGTAATAACAGATAGGTAAGAAAGAAATAAAAAAACAAACATCACATCACAACCATACAATAATCCAAATAATAATTCATGATTAAAACCTTACAAAGTATTTCAAATCAATCCTTAAAATCATAGAAAATAGTAGTTTGGATGGAGACAACCCCTCCATCTAGGTGTTATCATCCTTAGATGTCATCGTCTGAGGACACCTCTGAGTGTGCCTCCTCCTCAGCCGGTTCTTCCTCCGGTTCCTCTTCGGGATCCTCCTCGGGATCTTCCTCGGGATCCTCCTCAGGTTCCTCTTCGGGATCTTCTTCGGGTTCCTCTTCAGGCTCTGCCTCAGGTTCGGCTGCGTTCTGAGCAATTTGCATTTATAAGACATCGCAACGCTCTAAAGCTATCTCGGTTCGAGTCCTTGCTACTTGGAGTTGTTCTTGCAAGTCTATCATCTCGGCTTGCATCTTTCTCATAATCTTCATCTGTTGATCACTAGCCTCTTGCATTTCCTTCATGGCCGCTGTCATGCAGGAAATTTCCTCCTTAGTCTCGGTTCCTTCTTTTAACAGTCCGGAAACGTTAGCTCTCGTATAACGCATGTAACCAACATCACGCTCCAAATAAGAAACAACAGCTGCGAGCACACGCTCTACAGGTTCGGTTATAGGTGGTAGGGTGTTAGGGTAAGCAGGATGACTCGGGTGAGGTAGCGGGGGAACTTGTTCACGATAGACCATACGCCTGATCATATTAGGGTACCAATCCCAACTAACTTCGTTTCGTACATGCCTCCGGATAAGCGATACCTCTTCGGTGCAGGAGCTTCGAGTTCCGGGACTACACGGGGTGGCGATGAGGTAGGTAGCAGCGGAGTTTTACCGTCAGAGGGTGTGAACTAACAGGATCGGAATCATTAGTTATAATCAAACTACAAAAACATTAAGTGAAAATAAGAGCGGAAGCGTAAAAACATAAACCAAGTGTTGCGTCACGCAGGACGACTTAAAACCCAATATAACAGTTTAAAAACAAGTTTGCATAAACAATAGCGTATCAAATAATGCATGATCCTATACCGCGCGCCCGCCTCGGCTACCTGAGAATAACATACTAAAAGTGTCAACACAAGGTTGGTGAGTTCACAAGTTTATGTAAAATAAAGCGTTTAGCGTTTTGCGTTCAGCGTTTTGCGTTCACCAGATAGTGTTAAATCAATTATATATCGATAGGTAGCTAGCCTATACAACAAGTATCGCTAAGTGTTCGACACCGAAGCTGACTTTTTATCATGTGCCTTGCCACCAGGTCATCCAGACCATGGTAATGTGTTAGTCAAAATTACACTCACTCGACCTCCAGTCGAGCTTAGCGTTGGGTGGGGTTTGTCAAACCCAGTAGTCCTACTCAACAGTGACTCGTTATTATCCAAATATTAACCGGTTCGATGTGTAGGACTTCAATTGTTTCGTTTGCCACTTAGCCTTTACAAGTGATATATAATTTCCTAACAAAATCTTAAATGCGTTATTTGGAGTATGTTATCTCTCCCAAGTGAAAAGCGTTTAAAGAGTTTAAAAGGGGAAAGTGAAACTCACTGTTTGCGAAAAATTCCCAAAATAAATCACCAAGTGATGCGCGTCACAGAAAACTCTCTCTAGCGTTCTAAAACAACAAGGAGATTTTCTAAGTATCGGAACTAATATCGAGTCTCTAGACACGGCACATAATTCCTAAGCACAAGATACATTTCGTGTTTGTTTGTGAATCGTGTGTGACTTAACAAGTACATTTGTGATACGATACATGTGTGAACAATTATTTACGTGTCATGTATTAATAATGTACATCACTAGCAACTATTCCCCGCAGGGCAATTTGGTCAAATTATAACAATTAACTAGCAATTATTCCCCGCAAGGGCAATTTGGTCAAAACACGACAATCAATTAGCAATTACCATGTTTCATGCAACTTTACAAAATTCAGCAACTAGTTTTCTTATCGACAGAATTCTACTTGAAAAACTAGTCTATTCCACCGATCATAGCATCTCAATTAATTTACTAAAAATCATCACAAAAGCATGTATGTGTTAGGTTTCCAGAACATATTTTGTTGTATTTTTATTCCATATGTATTTTTCACAATGATCAATTTACCACAGCAAACTCACAACAGTCAAATTCATGCGCAACAAAATGTTATTTGAAATTCCTGTTAAATGAAAAATCCAACAAATGCAAGACCAATTGGGTTAGGTTCTTAACTCAACAAGTTAACTTCTAGAAGTGGAACCAACCCATTTGGTCTTGTAGTTCATGAGATATAATATTTACAAAACAACCTAATAGCAGGTCTCACAACTCAGCTTTGCACAACGTTTTTGTAAAATCATAAAAGTTAACTTTTACATGTTCAAAAATTGCAAATTTATATTCTTTAGAAACTAGACTCAACCTAGTTTACTGTAGTATCAATAATCTCAACCAATTTTCACATTTACACCCCATTACAGTCAATTGAACATCAACAACACAATCTGTCCAGAAACTGTTTACATCCAAACTCAACATATTAACTATCTATAGACCACAATCCATTCATATGACATTCTAGACACCATAATCATTATCCATGCACATCAAATACACATTACATCCATGATTAGGGTTTTACTTGAACTCAAAATCAAGAAACAAACGATTAACATGCAATAACGTCAATACTAGCTATCAATTCAACAATCAATACATCTTTCAATCAAAACAAGACATATAAACACAACACATATAAAAATCGGACCTAGGGTTCACAATTATACCTTCAAAAACACCAACACAAGCAATAGGAAGGTAGAAGATGGCTAGAAACGGATGTAGGATGCTTCAATTGTGAAAACCAAGATCAAAAACCAAGCAATATGTGTGTGTATGAGGGCCGATCGCAAGGAGAGGGGGGGAGTAGGCTGCCGTCGGGTATGAGAGGAAGAGAGAAGAGAGTTTAGGGTTTAGGTTAATATTAATAATAATAATATAATACACTTTGGTCCCTTAACTTTCAAATGTTACTTTTCTAGCTTAATTAACTAGTTCTTGCATATTAAGTTAACGTTTATAAGAATGTTATCACATAACACATAAGTCTAACACATAATTATCACATAATTATTGTTTTGAAGTTTTTCGTTTATTCACCAATTGTTCGCGTCAACTCGTTTGCGTTTCGGTGCAATTCCCGAAAGACTACACATGAAGTAAGTGTCAAGCGTCATTTAAACCCTAGTTTAAATGTAATGAGGTGTGCGTTATAGATTCAGTGATCTTTAAGTTTGAATTGACGGAGTTGAGTTAACGGAGTTAACCTGAAATTGACGATTGTCACATAAGCATAGAACACCAAATCGAGCAATTATTCAAGTAAAGTATACAATCACGTTTGTGGGTTTAAGATTCAAGTAAATAAAGCATTTAGTTTGATAAGTATGAAATGTCACCCCAAAACGAAAGATGGAAAAAGGGGTATGAAAGTACTCACCTCGATTGATGAATCGAGAAATAAATAGACAAATAAATGAAGCTCGAACGATAAACTAACAGATCCGACTTGAAAGCTAAATGAAAACGTTTAATAAAATATATTAATAAACTTGAACTTAGTTGAAACTACATTTGAAACATTGGACAAGAAGGTTCGGTTGTTAATCGGTTTATCGGTTAATTTGTTAATGATTAGAGACTCGTACTTAATTGGTAATTAAAACAAAAATAATATTATTTTATTGGGGCTTTTAAATAACTAAACCAATATTAAATAGAAACAAGACGGGTTTTAAATCAAGAGTTCGGTTTTCATAAAATGAATTGATAATGAAGTTTATAATAATATTATTAATGATAAGGTAGTAATGATAATAATAATTCTAAAAAGATATGTTATATATATATACATATATACATAGATATATAAGATAATAATAATAATAACAATAACTATTTCTAATAATACTAATATAGTAAAATAATTATAACAATAATTATTATTAATAATACTAATAATAACAGTTATAGAACAAAAGTCTTGTTATTAGTTAAAGTGTTGTTGATAATAATATTAATAATAATAATAATAATAATAATAATAATAATAAATATTGATAGTAAATAATGATACCATACTTGATGTTGGTTCGATTTCTAAACAAATTCACAAAATAAGTATAATATTATTATTGTTACTAGATAAATGATAGAAATATGATTTTTAATAAGTAATAGTAATATGATCTTTATTAATAATAATAACTCAAATATTTACAAGAATAATGATAATAATAATAATAATATTAATGATAAATAATTATAATAGTAAGTTATATGTAATAATACTAATATATAACCTTTATGTAGTAATATTAGTATTAATAGTAACCAAAACTTGATAAGTATAAATACAACACCAAAACCGGTCTAGGATGAGACTCAAACCCGGTTGTTCGTATCTTCCCCAATTCATACCAACTCCAAACCCGTCCAACCCGTTTCCAAGAGTACAACCCATAATTAAAACCGATTATCAACAAGTTCAAATCTTATAATCAATATATGAAAATTTAATAATACCAAAACCCCAAATTAATTTACCTATTAACTGTTCCCGAGTCGTGGATCTATACCGAGAAGTAAACGAACCGAACCCCCGTTGGAGACGAAGCAACAGCAGCCGCCGGAAAACGAAGGCTGAAGGAGAGAGAGAGAGAGATATCACGGAGAGAGAGGGAGAGAGAGAGAGAGAGATAGAGTGAGCCGAGAGAGATAGAGAGAGAGAGAGAGAATGTCGAGAGAGATAGAGAGAGAAAGTTCAGCGGGAAGAGAAGAGAGGGAGAGCGTACGGTGCACGGCGGTACACGGTGGTCGGGGCTTGCCGGAAAATGGCTAGGGGAAAAGGAGGGTGCGGCGGGAGGTGCGGGTTTGATGGGCTTTTGCTGCCGGAGAAACCAAGAGAGGGAGGAGGGAAGTGGTGGTGGTGGAGAACGGGGAAGAGGGTGGCCGGAGGTCGGGGTCGGAGGTCGCCGGAAGTTCCGAGGTCGCCGGAAATCGGCGCCGGAACAAATGGAAAAGAAAGAGAGTGGCTGTAGTTGTTTGTTTAGGTTTAGGGTTAGTTTACTTTTAAGTTATTTATATATGCATCAAATATTTTCAAAAATGGCCCCTCAAGTTTCAATCGTTGTTTAACAGAAAATAAAAGTTTACAAAACTAATACAACTCAAGGCTCGAATTTGACAAATGTCACAGTATTCACAACTTTTTGAAAATTTCGTCCCGAAATTAAAATTAACTTAAAGAAAAGGTAATTACTAACGAATTTCGCTCTTGATAAAAACAATTGCATGAAATTTTTTTTTTAGCAAAAGAATAATGTTAAATCCTTGCATGACTCGAAAAACGCTACCAATGAGAAACATAATTAAAGGCACTTATATATAGGAAGTACCAGCGGCGTATCCACCATGCCTTTATCACGATTCGCATTTCCATCATTTTTCTACCATCATCCTCGGGTCTGAGTTATCGCACACAAGTGTACTTACTATGGCTTCCATACGGGGATTTCGATAGCTAAGTGTGCACCCATAATTATTTCAATCGTCGTATGGTCCACATGGTTCGTTCCATTGCGTGGTTTAAGAGACATATTTATTTTGAAATCTTTAACTATTAAATGTGTAAATAAATTTGTTGAAATTTACCAATATTGGTAAAACAGTACTAGCGGTTGAAAATTTTCTGGATTGACTTCTTAATAAGTGGGAAAATGGGATACATAAATGAAATAATTAAAATCTTAAAGTATAACCAAAGTGAAAATAACTATCTTGGTTTAAATAAGTAAAAACGACCAAATAAAAAAAATAAAAAATATTTAGGGTAAGCAATATGAACTAAGATTCGAAGTCAAAAGTCATTAAGATAGTTACCAAAGTCTATAAATCGAGGTACTAAATAAAATTGATAAGATGAAAATAAATAGAAATGAAAAGTCCAATAAATGATCACATAAAGTTGGGAAAAACGATTATACAACTTGCAATAACGTCGTACGATGAGTTTCGCACGTGAACAAACTTGAGCTTATAAGTATTTGAGGATATGATTACATGAAATGTGATAACATGAGAATGAGGTGAGTTTCTTTGGGGTGACGCATACTTGCATCAATATAAATAAAATAGTATTGATTAACAACCAAAACAATCGATGAAATGTGATAAAACGTGAATACGGCCACTATTGTGAAACCATTTATATAATCGTCATCATAATAACGGTTTCTAATAGCGCCAAAACTTGTAGACGGCCACACATAGGCCGTTAATAGATTAGATGAAATGGTATAGAATAATGTATAGAATCGCGTTTACATAAATGCTCAAAAATAAATAACATAGTCATAAAAATACCGTTTAAAAGATAAACGAGATTTTTTTTTGCGAAGTTAAGGTTTTGAAAGTATTACACAAATTGTCATTGAATAGTTTGCATTCGGTCACGAAAATTCAAAACACAAAAATGAAATCTCATGTGTATAATATTTTCGTCAAAACATCTCATCAAATGAAAAGAAATTCGCAATAATTGTGAGACTCGAATTTAACGTCGAAATATGTAAATCGCGTAGCGTATAATAGACTAAAACTGAAAATGAGATCTTAAGTAAGGTCGTTTTATTGTTTCTAAGAAATGTACATAATAACAAAGCATCGCGGTAACGCATTGCTAGGGAAAATATTTAAATCATTATTGAATGTAAATCTTGTAACCGAAATTGTTAAAGGAGTTTGTATACATAAAGTTATTGTGATGAAAATAAATTGTATAAAGTGATGATGCTTGCGATAATAAGAGGTAATAGTTTGCGTAAACCATTATTGAGCAAAAATTTGTGTAACAATATAAAATATTTATAAACGCGTCCCAAAAGATTTGCAAAGCCATGGTCGTTGAGTTTATGCAATATGGTGAAAGTTGTAATTTGTTATTGAATAAAACTTACATTCAACATTCAGAATAAAACCTCGTATTTATAAAGTTATTAAGAGATTTATCACCTTAGGTGACAATATTTAAAGTCTTGAAATCATACATATAATCGTTTAATCATCTTTGAATACCAATCCTCATAATAAAATTTTGTTGTCATGACAATCTTAGATTTTTTTTAAAATGCTTCATAAAATACGAGCATGACACGTAAACCATTATTATCATTATTATTAATATTATTATTATTATTATTTTATATAATTTAAAGCGATTAGTTGAACACATGAGATTGTTATACGTACACTAGTTGTATATATATATATATATATATTTTGAAAAAAAACGAAGCTTGCATACGTAGAGAGGGGTTTCAGGCTTCGTTCGGTGAATGGTTTGGAAATTTGGTGAGGAGTGAGTGTGTTTCAGTTGGCTTGCATAATTGGGTTTTCTTGAGTTGGATTTATGAGGTTTGTTGAGTTTAGGTCATCTGAGTGGTTTAGGCTTCGGTGATTTGTGTGAGTAATGGTTGGGCTAATAGGTGAGGTTTGGCTTATTTGAGCTCGGGTTAAGTTGATAAGTTGGATAATTTGATCTTGACTAGTTTGGGTTGAGATTTAGTTTATACATGTATTTGGTAAGGAGTGCTTGGGTTGCTATTTTGATATCAAACTCTATGGTTGGGTGGAAACGGTGTGGCGATATGGTTTGGTGAATTGACTTAGCATGGGTCGAAGGATTCGAGTCATAGTTGGGTAAGCTTTGGTTATTATATGTTCAAGGCATTTTGTGGGTGTGTTTGTCGGTGTATTTGAAGTATTTGAATAGTGAGTTTGATAGGTTTTTATGGTGTAAAAGTGTCGGTATTTATGGCTTTTTGTTGGGTTGATTTTGTACATCTTGGATTTACGTGGGGTTGGAGTTGGTGAGGGTATAACTTTGGTATGTTAGGTTTCGTTCATATTGAGGAAAGATTTGAGTGCGCGAGAAACTTTTGTAATGGAATGATGGTTTGATTTGAGACGGTAGTTTGAGAAGGAATACGGTCTAGGGAGATTTTTTTTTACTAATAATAGGTATCAAATTGAAAATAACATAATTTATAAATAATGTTTGAAGCATCCATGAAGATTTTGATAATAAAAAAAATTACAAGTTAATATATATATATATATGAATATATATTATACGAATAGGCTTTTTTTGAGATCCGAGCATGTGAATCACACAAAAAAAAAATTTTTATAAAGATTAATATATTTTTTTTTGCTTATGAGGGAATTTAAAATACGTAAGTTGAATGTTAAAATTTGTTATGAGGTCTCAATATTGAATGATGAGTGTCATTCTGGAAATATAAAGTTGCGAAATGAAATCCATCTTTTTTTTTACCAAGTTCGTTATTTAATATCGTGTAATGAAGAATATCATAGTATGTTAAAATGACCGGCATTGCAAATCGAGAAATCACAAGTAAACGATTTTTGGTCTTTAAAGTAAAATTTCTATGAAGTTTTGCATGAGAATTTCAAGAAGGTTACAAGCTATAAGTTTGCGACTTTCTTGAAAAATCATGGCAAAACTATCATAAAAAATTTAAAACGCGGCAAATCGTATGTTGTAAATTTTTTATTTGCAAAAATTTATAATGAACCAAAAATTTATAGTTATCGTTAATTGCATTACGTTAACGACACCTTGCCATTACCAAATGGTCTAGGATTTTTATAGTTATCGTTAATTGCATTACGTTAACGACACCTTGCCATTTCCAAATGGTCTAGGATTTATAGTTCCACCATCCAAAAGCGATAAACGCATAGACAAATAAGCATAGAACACCAAATCGAGCAATTATTCAAGTAAAGTATACAATCACGTTTGTGGGTTTAAGATTCAAGTAAATAAAGCATTTAGTTGTTAAATATGAAATGTCACCCCAAAACGAAAGATGAAAAAAGGGGTATGAAAGTACTCACCTCGATTGATGAATCGAGAAATAAATAGACAAATAAATGAAGCTCGAACGATAAACTAACAGATCCGACTTGAAAGCTAAATGAAAACGATTAATAAAATATATTAATGAACTTGAACTTAGTTGAAACTACATTTGAAACATTGGACAAGAAGGTTCGGTTGTTAATCGGTTCATCGGTTAATTTGTTAATGATCAGAGACTCGTACTTAATTGGTAACTAAAATAAAAATATTATTATTTTATTAAGGATTTTAAATAACTAAACCAATATAAATAGAAACAAGACGGGTTTTAAATCAAGAGTTCGGTTTTCATAAAATGAATTGATAATGAAGTTTATAATAATATTATTAATGATAAGGTAGTAATGATAATAATAATAATTCTAAAAAGATATGTTATATATATATATATACATATATACATAGATATATAAGATAATAATAATAACAATAACTATTTCTAATAATACTAATATAGTAAAATAATTATAACAATAATTATTATTAATAATACTAATAATAATAGTTATAGAATAAAAGTCTTGGTATTAGTTAAAGTGTTGTTGATAATAATAATAATAATAATAATAATAATAATAATAATAAATAATATTGATAGTAAATAATGATACCATACTTGATGTTGGTTCGACTTCTAAACAAATTCACAAAATAAGTATAATATTATTATTGTTAATAGATAAATGATAGAAATATGATTTTTAATAAGTAATAATAATATGGTCTTTATTAATAATAATAACTCAAATATTTATAAGAATAATGATAATAATAATAATAATATTAATGATATATAATTATAATAGTAAGTTAAATGTAATAATACTAATATATAATCTTTATGTATAAATATAACACCAAAACCGGTCTAGGATGAGACTCGAACCCGGTTGTTTGTATCTTCCCCAATTCATACCAACTCCAAACCCATCCAACCCGTTTCCAAGAGTACAACCCATAACTAAAACCGATTATCAACAAGTTCAAATATTTTAATCAATATATGAAAATTTAATAATACCAAAACCCCAAATTAATTTACCTATTAACTGTTCCCGATTCGTGGATCTATACCAGGAAGTAAACGAACTGAACCCCTGCTGGAAACGAAGCAACAGCAGCCGCCGGAAAACGAAGGCCGAGAAAGAGAGAGAGAGAGTGACCTGCGATAGAGAGATAACACAAAGAGAGAGGGAGAGAGAGAGAGATAGAGTGAGCCGAGAGAGATAGAGAGAGAGAAAGCCGAGAGAGATAGAGAGAGAGAAATTTCAGCGGGGGAGAGAAGAGAGGGAAAGCGTACGGTGCACGGCGGTACACGGTGGTCGGGGCTCGCCGGAAAATGGCTAGGGGAAGAGGAGGGTGCGGCCGAAGGTGCGGATTTGATGGGCTTTTGCTACCGGAGAAACCAAGAGAGGGAGGAGGGAAGTGGTGGTGGTGGAGAACGCGGAAGAGGGTGGCCGGAGGTCGGGGTCGGAGGTCGCCGGAAATCGGCGCCGGAACAAATGGAAAAGAAAGAGAGTGGCTGTAGTTGTTTGTTTAGGTTTAGGGTTAGTTTACTTTTAAGTTATTTATATATGCATCAAATATTTTCAAAAATGGCCCCTCAAGTTTCAATCGTTGTTTAACACGAGTTTAAAGGTTTCCGAAGTTTGTAACGAGTTTACGAAAATCCGTTTGAACCTCTTATGTTTTTCTTAATAACACTATAATATGACAAACGTCGTTTTATTTAAGATTGAGGTCTATAATAATATTATATAATAATTTAATAAAGTTCTAAAAATGTTGAGTCGGTTTAAAAGAAAATAAAAGTTTACAAAACTAATACAACTCAAGGCTCGAATTTGACAAATGTCACAAACCTTCTCTTGTTGCAACTGCAACCATTCTTCAGGAAATTGAATCCCCTCATATATGACATTATGACGATGAGATCTCGCTAGAGGAGAATTTCCAAATTTGGCTCTCGACGAGCCCGTCGAGTCTCCACCGTCACATGTCCCATATCACCAGGAATTGGACCCATAGATGTAACTCCAGCAGAACATTTGGTTATCACCGGAGTTTCCATCGAACCTTGAAGAGATCGACTTATACCACTTAAACAAACAAAAACTCTTATAATTCTAGCACAAACACGGATGGCGAAAATGAAGAAGCACAGATTTGAACCTGAATAGGCTATACCAATGATTCCATAAGATACAGGTCAGATACCTACTAATACGATGGTAAAAGCTCAGCTCAACAGGTCCGGTGACGGAAACCTACAAAACAGAACACCGTGATTTTGTTACGGGAAGGAAAAGAGGGGGAATGAGGGTCTTCCCATAACCACCATCCGACGTGAGATAAGTACAATTCTAGAGATAGAAAGTACTTTAAGTAATTGATGTGTGCGTGCATGTGGTATAAAATATAAAAGGATGGAATGAGTTGCTTTTGCACAAGATCGTGTTTTAAATTTATAAAAGTGATTTCTTCAAAGACTAAACACACACAAAATAGGCAAGTGTACCTATCGTATACGTAGAATAGTATTGGTAAGAACCAAGTATCGATCCGTGGACACAAATGTTTCTAATGATAAATCGTTGTTTTACTTTAATCGGAGGTTTTAATCATTTTTGGGGTTGATTTTTAACTTTTTATAAAATATAAATACTTATATATAATATATTTAGGTGACCAAGACAAGAGATTCTAAACGGGTTGTTCAATTATGCGAAGGTTGCCATCTAAGATCAAGAATCCACTCCATTTTAACATTGATAATTAATATTTGGACATGTGATAAACTTACCGTAGCAATGTATGATAGATAGCTCCTTAATCCTTAAGTGAGCATCTTTGGCACTAAGGAGATGGTATGCGCATTTTAAAGTCCGCCATTTCCTAATGTCATATCATCTCAATGGTGTCAATTTAAGTTGGCAAGTAGTTTTGTAAAGTAGAAAGATTAGGATTGACTTCGATTTCTCAAATACCAATTCTAACAACTTCGGGTGGTTATAGTTCATCACACAACCTCCCCTTGGTTGATTTAAGTAGGTTATAATTACACATTCCGTTAACATATGGTTTCTTTAACTAATTTGATATCCTAAGCAAAGCCATTTTCGGATTACCAAGGTTTAGAAAAATACACCATAACTTATATCTCATCATTTCTAAGTACAATATAAGGATCCATGTTTCGATAATGTATCAAAGTATTTCTATCTTTCAAGAACATGAATCGATCATGAATGATTGCCAATGAAATTGACAACCACCAACTTTGAATTAGTAATTTAAGATGGTGAAACATTTCTCATCAAAAGATAATTGTAATATAACCGTGTACTTTACTAGACTACATCACATGTCTTGATTAATTATCAAGTAAAACAAAGCTTCTTCATAGATTTTAGATGGTAAAAGGAGTTTAGCTCATAAGGAGCATAGTGATAAACATTAAGATGATTGAAAGTAACAAATACATGATTAAACTTGGAACGATCTAACCAAATGTAGATGAATCTTTCTTCTTAATGATGATGATGATGATGGTTAGTGGTGATGACCTCCAAACCTTCAAACTCTTCACTATATCTTCAAAGTGAGTGTTAGTGTGTGTTTTTATAAGTGAAAATCCGAGAGAATTCTTTTTCAAGGCACACCAAATGAGTGCAACATGAGCCACTATTTATAGGCAATCTGGATGGTGAGGCACGGCCCCGTGCATGTTGAGCACGCCCCTGTGCATTTTTATGACATGTGCCAGAGTTGTTTTGTCTTTTGTGTGAGGTGGCAACGGCCCCGTGGTTGGTGGGCACGACCCCGTGGTTTTTAGTGACATGTGATAAATTCTTCTTTGTCTTTTCTGTGTTCCCGTCCACGGCCCCGTGGTTGGTGGGCACGGCCCCATGCTTTTGCTTCCAGGTTTTGTCTTTTCTTGTATCAGAAGCATGGGGGCGTGTTTCTTGAGGCATGGGGGCGTGTTTCTTTGTTTTCTTGTGTTTTCTTCTGTTTTTCTTCGTCTTTTTGCTTGTTTCTTTGTTTGAGGCTTGGTTTCACCTGAAATTATGTTTTATTATAATAAGTAGCCTTTTATGCTATGTTATTAGATAGAAATTGCAGTTTTTAGATATTATTTATGCCGGAAAGATGTACATTTCTATGTACATCAAACATCCCCACACTTGAACATTGCTTGTCCTCAAGCAATCTTCTTATAAATATCCTCTAAAAACAGCAAATTTAGATTATAGCTATCCATTAAGTGAGCTCCAAGAAGACGAAACAAAATATCCAATCTTTATGTTAGTGATAAATAAGAGAGAACTTTTGTTTTTATGAACTTCCATTTATGCAAAACGTCACGTTCTCACAATGTTCACTCACACTCGGTTTTATATCTGATCAAACATGTGATGTATGTATGTGAACACTATTAGCCAAAATGCAACTTGTGATAAATAAACTTGTAACAAGTTCAAATTTCCACCTTTTGAAGAGTTGCATAGATTAGAAGGTAAAAAGGGGTTTCGGTTTAGTGTGAGTAGGAATTGGTATTTTGTGGTGGTTCAAGGGTTAATGGTAAATACAGCTTCTACTATTTGTCGGGAGTTTTGAGATGTCTTCAATGGTTAGCTCCTTTTTCTCCGAGAATTTTTTTTATATACCTAATGACTCTTTTAAGGTCAGATCGTCAAGACCAGTTTTATCGAGGATGTGGATCAATTCTTCCTCAATCCTGTTCTGAATATAACTTCCAACTCTAATGGATCATTCGGCTTTGAGCCTAATGGCCCCCACCCTCATTAGTTCGGTATATTCATGCTGAGACTGAGTTTGACTTTTTCTACATCTTCCTTCGTGGGACCAGTTTCCGCAACCTAAGCATCGTTCATATCTTTTCGCTCTTCTCTTCATTGAGTTTTTGGAAATTCCACAGAATGGTAGCCTTTGTTCGTCTTGTCGCCACTTTTTCTTCACCTTATTGCTAAAGAGAAAGATTCTCTCCCTAAGTTCTGGAGGCAACCTAGGTTTTGTGAAGTGTATTGAAATCGAAAGAATGCATTTCCAGTTCTTTAGGGTCTGCCGGTAAAAGACCAGTGTTGTCTTTTACCAGTGAAAATGGATAAAGTGATCGGGTTTTTTTCTTTTTTTTTTTGGGTTTTGTAATTTGATAATGGGCTTGATGGAATTGTGTAGATATTACCTTCTTCCTTATACAACTATTCGTGTGGTCTTATAATGAATAATTGCGACAAGTTCTAAATCACACGAAACATATGACTCGCTCAAAGCTTCCGAAAAAAATATTTATATGGCATGAAGTTTATCTCACAGTAACAGAGGAATTGGGTATTAACGCCATATTTTGCATAAATTTATTCTCAATATTACAAAACATTTTCTTACTTTTTCACTTTTATGTAATGACTGGTTATTAGCAAAAAAATTTCTTGGTTTTCTTTTTAGGTTTAGAATAATCTTTGTTTGCTGCAAAAATATTTGTTTTAGAGAATTTTTATAATTAGTTGGACAAACAATTGGTCAAGTAATTCCCCTCCCCACACTTGAATCTCACATTGTCCTCAATGTAACAAGATTCATGCAAATATAAAAATTCTAATTTATGGGTAAAAATGGAGAGTTACTTCCCTACGAGTTAACGAAATTTCGACAGAGCGTCCCCTATTTTTCGTCCGTTTTCCTGTTTTTGTACCTGTATAATATAAAACTGCAAACATCCGCAAACAACCAGGCATAAAAACCTAAAATTGGGTATGGAATCATCCGTCCCTTTGCCCTATCGGGCTAAATTAGTATCTAATATAATGTCTTTGGCACCCACGGCCATAAAAGTATCCAAACCAACATAAACACAAACAAACAAGTACGATGAAAGCACGCCCCCGTAGATGCCGGGGCTGCCCCCGTGTTTTTTTCAAATTTTTATTTGTTTTATCAAGTAAAACAAAAAAGAAAACAAATATTTACAAGGCCTACTTTTGTGAAGGTCTTGGCCAGACCTTGTTTCCTTAATCTCTTATTTAAAAAGTTTGGAGGGTTAGTACCTCCAAAACTTCTTTAAGTGGACCGTCGATGTATGGTAGTCGATGTCCATTTACTTTGAACTTCTAGCCGTTTGAATTTGAAATTTCGATGGTTCCATAGTCAAAAACTGTTTCAACAACGTATGGACCTGTCCATCGGGATTTCAGTTTTCCTGGGAAAAGACGTAAACGAGCGTTGTATAACAGTACATGATCACCAGCTTGAAATTTTTTGTTTCCTTTTAAATGAGCGTCGTGCATGCGTTTAGTCTTCTCTTTGTAGGACCAGGAATTTTCATAGGCCAATGTTCTCAGTTCCTCGAGCTCACGAATTTGATCTTCCCGGTTTACTCCGGCGGACATTAGATCAAAATTCACTGCTCTGAGGGCCCAGTAGGCTTTGTGTTTTAATTCTATTGGTAGATGACATGCCTTCCCGTAAACGAGCTTGAAGGGTGTCGTTCCTATGGGAGTTTTGTAGGCCGTCCTGAGGGCCCACAATGCGTCTTCTAACTTTCCTGCCCAATTTTTGCGATTCATCCCCACACTTCTTTCCAAAATTCTCTTAATTCCTCGATTTGAGACCTCTGCCTGCCCACTGGTCTGCGGGTGATATGGTGTTGCTAGTCGGTGTTGAACCCCATACCGTGCTAAGACCTTGTTCATCAGGGTATTACATAAGTGAGTACCTCTGTCGCTGATTAGGGCTTTCGGAGTACCGAATCTTGAGAATAACTTTTTCAGAAATCGTACAACTACTCGAGCATCGTTGGTGGGAAGAGCTTGTGCTTCTACCCATTTAGATACGTAGTCGACTGCTACAAGAATGTATTTATTTCCGAATGAGTTAGGAAATGGGCCCATGAAATCTATCCCCCATACATCAAAGATTTCACAAATTTGAATGCCTTTTGAGCCATCTCATTTTTTGATGAGCTGTTCCCGGCTCTTTGACAAGCATCACATGCTTGGATCAAAGTATGTGTATCTTTGTATATAGTGGGCCAGAAAAATCCTGCGTCAAACACTTTCCTGACCGTGGTGGCAGTACCGTGGTGTCCGCCAGTTGGTCCTTCATGGCAATGTTTGAGAATGTCTAAGGCCTCATTGCCTGCCACGCACCTACGAATGACTTGATCCGCACCTATCCTAAACACGTATGGATCTTCCTAGAAGTAAAACTTAAGGTCGGAGAAGAATTTATTCCGCTGTTGATGGGTAAGTCCTTTTCTGAGGATCCTACAAGCTAAGTAATTTGCGAAGTCGGCATACCAAGGACTTTCGCCTTTTTCCTCTATGACTCCTTGAATGTGCATGAGAACCTCATGTGGGAAATTATCGTTGATAATTTCTTCGTGAAGTTTTTCGGGAGTTGGACATTCTAATCGTGAAAGATGGTCTGCGGCTACATTTTCTGCTCCCTTCTTGTCTTTAACCTCGTTGTCCAATTCTTGGAGTAGTAGGATCCACCGGATGAGTCTAGGTTTGGCATCTTGCTTGTTGAAGACGTAACGTATGGCGGCATGGTCGGTGTAAACTATGGTTTTGGAAAGAACTAGGTAGGATCTAAATTTTTCAAAGGAAAAAACTACTGCTAATAACTCTTTTTCTGTTGTGGTGTAATTCTCCTGTGCATCGTTAAGAGTTTTACTGGCATAGTAAATTGGGTGCAAGTGCTTTTCTTTGCGTTGTCCAAGTACGGCTCTAACTGCAAAATCACTTGCATCGCACATGATTTCGAATGGAAGGGTCCAGTCGGGTGTGGTCATGATTGGTGCGTTGATGAGTTTGTCTTTTAGTGTATTGAATGACTCAACACACTCCTCAGAGAAGACGAATGGTGTGTCTTTCTCTAGAAGTTTGGTCATAGGTCTTGAGATTTTTGAGAAGTCTTTTATGAAGCGGCGGTAGAAACCTGCGTGACCTAGAAAACTTCTAATGGCTTTGACTGAACTTGGTGGCGGAAGTTTAGATATGGTTTCTATTTTGGCCCTATCAACTTCTAGTCCGTTTTGAGAAATCTTGTGACCTAGAACAATGCCTTCATTCACCATAAAGTGGCATTTTTCCCATTTGAGCACTAGATTTACTTCTTCACACCTAGCTAGCATTTTGTCTAGGTTTTTTAGACAATGATCGAATGAGTTTCCAAAGACTGAGAAGTCGTCCATAAAAACTTCCATAGAGTTTTCGATCATTTCATGAAAGATGGCCACCATGCAACGTTGGAAGGTGGCAGGAGCATTACATAATCCAAACGGCATTCTTCGGTAAGCGAAGGTTCCGTATGGACATGTAAAAGTAGTTTTCTCCTGATCTTCAGGAGCAATGGGAATCTGAAAGTATCCGTAAAATCCATCAAGAAAACAGTAGAACATTTTTCCAGATAATCGTTCGAGCATTTGGTCTATGAAAGGAAGTGAACAATGATATTTTCTTGTAGCATCATTAAGCTTCCTGTAATCAATGCAAACTCTCCAGTCTGTGATTGTCCTCATTGGTATTAGTTCGTCCTTCTCGTTCATTACGACCGTCATTCCTCCCTTCTTGGGTACTACTTGAATGGGACTAACCCAAGGTGAATCCGAGATCGGGTAGATTAATCCGGCATCAAGCAGTTTGATTACTTCCTTTTTCACCACGTCTTGCATGTTGGGATTGAGACGTCTCTGATGTTGGACCACGGGTTTGTACTCTTCCTCCATGAGGATTTTGTGAGTACAAAAAGAAGGACTGATGCCCTTGATATCCATGATCTTCCATGCGATAGCTTTCTTATGGTTTTTGAGAACCTTAAGAAGTTCGTCTTTCTCTTCTTTAGAAAGGTGAGATGAAATAATTACTGAGAGTTGAGAATCTTTTTTCTAGAAAGGCGTATTCGAGATGTTTTGGTAGTTCTTTTAACTCTAAGGCTGGTGGTTCTTCGATTGATGGTTTCGAATTTTCATGTTTCAATGATTTCGTATATCGTTTCTGATTCTTCGTGGTAGTTGTTATTGAAATTTTCGTTCTCTAAAATGGGTTTGTTGAGTGTTTTGTCTAAAACTTGTGTTTCTAAGGGAGTATTGATGGAGGAATCTCGCATATAGCAACTTACGATGGAGTCTATGATGTCAACACAATATAACGTGTTATCGGTTTGTTGCGGATATTGCATAGATTTTCCTATGTCAAAAGTGATTGCCTCGTCATTGACCCTGAGAGTGAGTTTGCCGATGCAAACATCAATGATAGCCTTTGCGGTGGATAAAAAGGGTCTTCCTAAAATTAGAGGTACGCTTTTGTCTTCCTCCATGTCTAGAATCACAAAATCTACTGGGAAAACAAACTTGTCAATTTTGACAAGCATGTTTTCAACAATGCCCCGAGGATATTTAACAGATCGGTCAGCTAACTGAATGCTCATGCGGGTGGGCTTTGGTTCTCCTATCCCAAGTTTTGCAAAAACCGCATAAGGCATTAAATTAATACTAGCTCCTAGGTCAGCCAGAGCATTGCTAACAGATAAATTTCATATGAGACAAGGGATAGTAAAGCTCCCTGGATCGGTCATCTTTGTCGGTAGCTTGCTTTGGAGGACAGCTAAACATTCTTCACTTAGGGTAACATGTGAGAGCTCCTCTAGCTTTCTTTTGTTTGTCAGCACTTCTTTGAGAAACTTGGCATATTTTGGCATCTGAGCAATAGCTTCGACAAAAGGGACGTTGATATGGAGTTGCTTAAAGAGTTCTAGAAACTTCCCATACTGGGCTTCCAATCGTTCCTGCTTTAGTCTTCCAGGGTATGGAATAGGCGGAACATAGGTTCGGACTGGCTCCTTAGGCTGTACTGTGCTTTTTGGGGTCAGCCTTTCCTGCGTTTCATCAGGAGACTTTTTCTCCATAACCGGTCCTGAAGTTGGTGAGACAAAAGTGGTTGTACCACTCCTGAGTGTAACGGCGTTAGCTGTTGCATTCGGGTTAGTGATTGTATTGCTTGGAAGAGTGTCAGGTGGTCTTTCGGATAATTGTCGGGCAATTTGTCCGATTTGGGTTTCTAGGTTCTGAAGTGATGCTTGTTGACTTTTGAGATCGGCTTCATGGTTTAATAATACTTCACTGATATCAACAGCTCTTGAGTCGGCTTTCTTCTCTCCTTCATTCGTTTTGGTCATTAGTTGGATTAGTATTTCTTCGATTTTCGAGTAGCTTGGGTTTTGATGGCTACTAGAACTTTGATCTTGAAATTGAGGTTTAGGCTGGAAGGGTTGATTCATTGGTCGTTTTTCGAATCCGGATAAAGGTTGAGTGTTACTTCCGTCTTTCCAGCTGAAATTAGGGTGGTTTCTCCATCCTGGATTGTAGTTATTGCTGAAAGCGTTGTTCTGTCGAGCGATGAAATCGACCTCTTCCATGGCCATAATGACTTGTTTACAGTCACTTGTCTTATGATTTCCTCAACAAGTGTCACAGGTGGGTTTGGTTTTAGATAGTTCGGCTTGAAGTTGTTCGAATTTTTAGAAAGAGGTTCAAGCTGTGTTGTGACAAGAGTGTTGGAATCAACGTGGTGTATTCCTTTATGGGTAGGTGTAGATCTTGGTGGGTTGTAAGCGAAACTCTTCTTTGCGGCCTTTTCCAGGACTTCAAATGCTTCGTTAGGTGATTTGGATCCCAGGTCTCCACCAGCGATTTGGTCGATGGCCTGTTTGTTTTGACTGGATTGTGCGTCAAAGAAAGTTTGTACTTGTAACCATACGCTCAGTCCATGATGTGGGCATCTTCTTAGAAGAATTTTGTATCTTTCCCATGCTGCGTGTAACGATTCGTCATCATCGGTCCGGAATCCGGTAATGCTGGCTCGGTATTTGGCAGTTTTATCGGGCGAAAAATATTTGAGGAGGAACTGTTCAACCATCTGGTCCCAAGTGGTGATGGAACCAGAGGAAAGGGACTCTATCCATTCTAAGGCTTGACCCCTTAGAGAGAAAGGAAAGAGTTTGAGTTTGATTTGATTGTCCGAACAATTTTGAATTTTAAAGGTTCCGCAGATTCGTAGGAATCGAGATATGTGAGAAAGAGGGTCTTCGTCGAGGAGACCATGAAATTGAACTGAATTTTCCACCATATGAATGGTGCTTGATTTGATTTCGAAATTTTCGGTGATTTCGGGTGGAGCCACTCCATTGCCGTAGCCTTCGAGAGTTGGCTTGGAATATTGGCTCATGTTCAGCTCATTATTCTGGGCCGCCATCATTTCTTCGGTTTGATTTTCTCCTGATGTGGCGGCGTCTACTGATTCATCTTTTATTGCTTCTGCGGTTTCTGTAGTCCGTTTAGGAGTTCGTCGACGAAAGAGTCGTTCCGGTTCAGAAAGTGGAGAAACAAGCTCGGGCTCAAAAGTAGAGGACATACATGAGGCTAAATCAAAATAAAACTAAAGTAAAAGTTAGCTAATGTTAATCTAAAGGTTAGTCTAAGTTAAGCGACGAGTTAGGCTAAGCTATTTTAATTTATACTAAGGTCTAAGTTAATTAAGCTAAAGTAAAGTAAGGTAACTAAAGGTAAAAAGTAGGTAGGCTAGCCGGAAAATTATATATTTTAGTATTTAGTAAAAAAAATAAAGATAAAATAAAATAGAAGTTAAAAAATTTGTACAATTATAGACATTGATTAAATTAAAACTTGGATTGTTCTTAAAAACGTACCGTGTCCCCGGCAGCGGCGCCAAAACTTTGATGTGTGCGTGCGTGTGGTATAATATAAAAGGATGGAATTAGTTGCTTTTGCACAAGATCGTGTTTTAAATTTATAAAAGTGATTTCTTCAAAGACTAAACACACACAAAATAGGCAAGTGTACCTATCGTATATGTAGAATATTGGTAAGAACCAAGTATCCATCCGTGGACACAAATGTTTCTAATGATAAATCGTTGTTTTACTTTAATCGGCCTCGTGCAAGTTGAGCACGCCCCCGTGCATTTTTATGACATGTGCCAGATTTGTTTTGTCTTTTGTGTGAGGTGGCAACGGCCCCGTGGTTGGTGGGCACGACCCCGTGGTTTTTAGTGACATGTGATAAATTCTTTTTTGTCTTTTCTGTGTTCCCGTCCACGGCCCCGTGGTTGGTGGGCACGGCCCCGTGCTTTTGCTTCCAGGTTTTGTCTTTTCTTGTATCAGAAGCATGGGGGCGTGTTTCTTGAGGCATGGGGGCGTGTTTCTTTGTTTTCTTGTGTTTTCTTCTGTTTTTCTTCGTCTTTTTGCTTGTTTCTTTGTTTGAGGCTTGGTTTCACCTGAAAGTATGTTTTATTATGATAAGTAGCCTTTTATGCTATGTTATTAGATAGAAATTGCAGCTTTTAGAGATTATTTGATGCCGGAAAGATGTACATTTCTATGTACATCAGTAATTGATGTAATATGTGAAGTGTGAATGAATACCTCATGATGATGGAAAGGGTATTTATAGCCGGTGGTTTGGGGGGGGGGATATTATTGGTACAACTGTCCATTTATAGAAGATGCTCTTTGTAATAAACTGGACACGTGTCCGCATATGATAGGACGGGACAACTGACCATATGTATGATTATAACAACCTTGCCATATGTCATTATCTAATTAGTTGTTACATCACGTGCTTCCCAAGAAAAGATCTTCACGTAAATCTTTTAGAAGGAAGTCAGTTACAACTGGTTTGCTGATGTCACTCTTTAGTCATCTTTGCGCATGAAGGGAACACTCTGCGGATGAGTTCTAAGGGAGTCCTGATCGACCCGCATGTAGTCTCTGGAAATGTTCTTAAATCTTCCTCTGACTTAAGTCATGCGGGTGATGAGAATGTTCCACGGGTGACTCCTGAGGAAGTCCCGAATGACCCGCGGATGATCCTTTATGAGTATTTAGGTCTTTTCACTACCCACCTCTATAAGAACAAATTCGAAATGTTGAATTAAGAGGGACATTTATGAAATCTCCATTTATGATTGGGCTAATTTGGTAATTTTCCTTTAGAAAAAGAAACCTATCAGCTGAAGAATTGATATTTCAATTAAAGTTGGGGAGCTTTAAAGTTTAAACTCACTAATCAAAGAAGTGATGCAACAATTTATTTTGGTTAAACCTCACGAGTAATGACATGTCACTTGTGTTATGGTAATGATGACGTGACAATCAACTAGGGGGTGGGGGTGGTTGGGCTACAACATTGCCTTCGGGGCTATATGTCGTCCCTTTTTGTCACGTGTCAAACCCCCCATTTTTGTGACCCCAGGGCCGGCCCATAGGGGTGGCGGGGTGGTCGACGGCCACATGCCCGACACCCCGTTAGGCCCGGATTTTTTTTTAAAAGTTATATTTATTTTTATTAAGAACAATATGTATATATATTTTATGTTTAAACTCTATTATATGGTCACTAGGTTGGTCTAGTGGCAAACGGGTATTACTCTCAACCAAAATGTTATGGGTTCTAGTCTCATTTGAGACATTTTTAATCCTATTTTTATACAAATTTTTTTTACACAACCCAAATTATAACCAAATAAACACATAAAAATTTAATTGGTTAAACCAACAAAATACGCATTTTAAATTAAGGCCCAAAAATTTTTTCGCATCGGCCCAAAACTTTTTTTGCTTTTTCGGAGCCGGACCTATATACCCCCCTACTACAAATAGCCTAAGCAATCTAGTCCTATAATGTACAATGTGCATATTTAGGAGTATATACACGATGTGTGTGAATTAGTTGTTCTCAACAAAAGTGAATGTTGAAAATTTGTAATAAAAAATATTTAACTGTATTTGTATACCAAAGAATGTGAATTACTAAAAATTCAAAATTGTTCAATTGCAAGGGTGAAGAGTGGGTGATACCCTCGGGAACCCTAGGTTGAGTGGAACACCGTCATCAACCCCTAGATATTTGCTACACTGTATTTTCTCCGGGTGATAGAACCGTTAGCCACAATATACATAAAATGTGATGGATGAGAAGGATTTGTAGCCATATAAAAAACCTTTTAAAAAAAATTTAAAGAAATAAATAAAAAAATCATAACTCAAAATTTAATAAAAAAACGAAAAAAGTAAAAACACAAAAATATTTCCACCGTCTTTCGCGTTCTCATAAAAAAACAATGGTAAGTTAAAAAGTCATTGTATTTTTTTGTTTATTATTGTGTTTTGTGTTTATTTCGTCATTGATTGTGTCTTTTTTCTTGACATTGTGTCTTTTTTTCTTTGTATTGTGTTATATTAATCAACATTGTGTTATATTTTGTTCGACATTTTGTTATATTTTGCGATCTATTGTGTATTTTTTTTGTTATAATTGTGTTTTTTGTTCATTTTCTTCATTGTGTCTTTGATCTCGGCATTGTGTCTTTTTGTCAATTTTTTTTTCGCATTTTTTTAACAATAATGATAGAAGAAACATTTTAGTTTTTTTTAACTCTTTTTATTTTTATTTATATTTTGAGTTATGATTTTTTTAGTATTTTTTCTGAATTTATTTTTAAAATGTATTTTGTGTGATCCAAAATCCTTCTTATGATATATTACAAGTAATCTAATAAACACGTAAAATAAAAAATAAAAAATAAAAAAAATCATTCCATGTAATCCTTGTAAATCTAACTTCAAATCAAGAATATAGCTCAAATTTGGAAAAGTTATTGTTTTAGAAAAATCATAATTTAATAAAGAAAAATTTTTAACATTGAGTAACTTTATTACTGAAACTACTTTTCATTTGGCATAAAAGATCATAGGTAATCCGTAATCATAAAATATATTTATTAATGGCATTATGTGATTTTGTTTAATCATTTTCGTGCACTTAAATCTAAGGCAATACTTGTTCAAAGACCGAAATAACCTTAATAAATAAAGACTAAAATATCAAAGATCGAACTAATCGACCACTTTGACCACTATAAAAAAATGGGTGTGATTGAGACGTGGCCGAAGGGTAGTTGTAAGCATGCGAGGTAGGTAAGAAAAGTGGGAAGAAAGAACCACACGCATGAATGCATGATGTATATATAATAATAGTACTTTAACTAATTAGCTAATAATAAAATCTTACGACGAATATAAAGACTCAATAGAAACTCATTTATTAATGCAAAATGTAACAAGTATAAGTTATTGTGTTTATATTAACTACAAAGGTCTTCATGGTCTCCACGGTGGTGGAGGTGGTGGTGCTGGCGGAAACAACGGTGGAATTGCCGAAAACATAGAGTTCTTGTCGACACCACCATCACCTGCGGTCGCAGTGAGCGACACAAGTGCAACAACTAAACCTGCGTTACCGGCTAAGGTGGGTTCGGTGTAGCTGTAATTGGCACGCACGTCTTTATACTTATCAAATCGGTCCGGACCGCCGACCATAGCACCCGTGATGTTGTGCGGGTTAGGTTTACCCGAAGACAACCATTGAAACCCGCCTTGGCATGAGTATTTGATATTGTTGGTTGGTATTGATGCACCTCGATGGTGAACGTGTCTTGGAAACTTTTTGCCGTGTCCCACCACATAGCTCATTTTCATAGGATTATTTCCCAATATGTAGTCCATCTACAAATATATATATATATATAATAAGTTTATAAGGAATTAGATATTTATACATATTTAAGCTTTTAGAACACATGAACATGCACATATTAAAGTGTTAAAACCTGAGAAGTGGCAAAGTCCCGGAGCGTTTTCGTTGGAATAAACGCGGTGCCACAATACCAACCAGGAAGATTAGCAGCGTCCAAATAATCAGCGTAAAGCGAAGCCAAAAACACTGCATTAACGACATATTGTAGATTTTGTGGTTTGCCTTGGCTGAGGTCGATTAGTCCTCCTACAAAGACATTACATACATGTTTCGTGACTCGCCTTTTGAGTTTTAAGGTATGTATGTACATTAATTATGAAAAAAAGTTGTTATACATATATATGTACCTTGAGTCCAGTTAAAGGTGTTGTATTGTGGAAGGTACGAACACATGGTGAGCGAGGTGGCATTGTGATAGCTACGTAACAAGTCCTCGTAAGGGAACCCGGGGTTCAAGAACAAGCGCATTCTTGTTAACAAGAGCATCGCTGCAGGCGACTTGTTATCCCAACTTAGAACCCGCATACTTGGGTTATCAGACAAAGCTTTCGCATGTCTGGGTAATCCTTCGTTCGTAGCTAACCATAGGTAACTAGCGTTACCAGTGGCGTAGTACATCCAAGCACTACCCCACATGTACTCATCATAGTACCCTGTGGAGTTATAGTAGGGTTCTATGAAAAGATTGCCTCTAGAGTATGGGCTACGCTTGCCACCATCTCTGGCAAATGTCCATACTGTAGAGGCACCTTTCACAAGCTTCTTAGAGTATGCAACGTCGTCTTTAAAGACAATGGACGCTGCTGCAAATGCAGCTGCCATTTCTGCGGCCAGATCAGCGCCAGATGTAATCAGTTGTGAAGTCCGCTTGTAGTCCATGTCTTCAGGTCTTTCCCAACACGTGTGATCATCTGGTGTGGTTGAACCGTTTTGAGATCCACCCACCTGGCCATACATGTGGTCGATTATAGTAGCCGAGGAGTTGAAGGTACGAAGCAAGTAATCGGTTCCCCATTTGATAAGTTCTCGAGTGTGATCATACTCTTTGATGGATTTGTACTTGTGCTCATACTCGATTACACTCCAACTCAACATTGTCATGGCGAATGACATAGGGAAATTGAACTTAGTATTGTCACCAGCATCGTAGTATCCCCCGACCAAACCCCCTTTGATATCTGTTGCATCCGATCCGTCTTGAAGCCCTGAATCCCCTCTCCATTTGATCCCGTTGTTCTTTGGTAACTTTCCAGCTGCACAATTTTTCTCAAATGTAAGATTGTCGACTATGTTATATAATCAATTATTTATGTTAAATCACGTAAAATATATACAGATATAAGAAATAAACATCTTTATAAATAACTAACGATTTAGTTTTATATTTCTTTTCAGATTCTTTTAAATTACATGTTTTGAACTATATATTATAAACATGCATGTAGAGTAGTAGAGGGTAAATTGAAAATGCCATATTTGAATTCATCAATAGACAAACTATCAAGCATGTCACACACCTATGTATTATGCATTTTGTGGGTCAATATATAATGCAAATTGCATAACGTAACCGATCTTGATTTTTAGAAAAATATTAGTAATTTTGATTATAATACTTTCAATAGATGGAAAACCTTATTAAAAGACGTTATACTTAGTTACATGTAAACTATTAGTAGAAAAAACAAGGGGTTGTTTGGCAACCTTATGTATAGTAGCGACGTGAATGATAAAGATGTAGTCTCTGAATTAGTTAATAGGATGTCTATACAACTTACCCACTAAAAGACATTATAAACCATTAGAAAGTGTCTTTTAACATTTAAGTGAACCAAACATCATCTACCTCTTACCGATTAAGAAGATATATATTTTATCCAGTGGCGGATCCAGGAATTTTTTTTAGGTGGTTCCCTCTTAATTTATAAGGTGGTTCCTACGCGTCTTCTATATATCCGTACACTATTATTTCGAAACTCGGGTGGTTCCGAGGAACCACCCGTTTGTATGCGGGATCCGCCAATGATTTTATCACTAAAAAGGCTACTAAAGGAACCTTAGTATAAACAGCTAAAGTGACATGTTCCATTAATTATATTAATATTAACTTTTAGCATCTTAATATAATTTCTTAGAAAACTTCAGATCCACTAGTTGATCTATATGAAAATTGAAATATTCAAAAGATGTGTTCAACACGCTACACATACATGATATTATGAAGCATGGAAGTCAAATATGTTGAAAAATAATTAAGATCGATATATAGTTCAAGAAACGTACATTTTTGGGCGTTGAAGAACAATAAAGCCTTATGCAACGCCTCCGTGTACTGATCCGGTGGCGGAGCCCGCGATTTATGCTTCGGCAACGACTTTGCAATAATGATCGGAACCCCGATCACAAGAAAAGCAGCGAAGATTACGATCACCGTCCATTTGACTACTTTCCTTTTTACAACGATGCACCCTAAATCAACATACCTTGTCTTGCTCTTCTTTCTGGAAGCATCATCTGGATTGAGCAGCCAACTTTGTTGAGTCTCATCCAAGACTCCACTATGTTGGCTTTGAAGGTTGTATAATGATGCTCTATCAGTGTCGTTGTTAATCCGCCTGTGTTGATCTTCATGATCATCATTTGCAATTTCCAATGAGCCTCCCCAGTGATTTGATGCATACATTCTCTATATCTTTCTATCTAAACTTTGATAATATTTTGAGAGAATGAGAGTTCGATTCACCTGTTGGCATTCAAAACGATGGAATTCTGTCAATGATTGGTCATTGGAAATATAAGTAGTTTTATTTCGTTAGTAATACTCATTTGTTTAGTAGTTATTATATTATAGTACTTATATCAGTGACAAAGACTAGATAAACACGGATAAGTAGAAGCTAATGATCAACTTCATGGCATTGCCAACAGAAAGAGCATACACATGCAACAAATAGAAATCATGCACAAAAAATAAAGGATAGATGCATATCGATCACTAATCGTGTTTGATCAAATCAAACATTATTGATCGAGAACACTGGATCGTAAAGTGACTGATTGATCGTGTGGATCGAAAGAACGTTAATGTTGAGTGTCTTACCTTAAACTAAATGAATTGAAAGAAGAAAGATCCACACATCTTGAATGCCATGGAGTCCCTCTTGTAACACACATGAATCCTTTTTGTGTTTGATGAAGTATTAATTGGGGTTATATTAATAGTCTTTAACATGCCGTGTTGACTTTTAACATGCCGTGTTGACATGTATTAAACTTTATTTTTATATATTATTTTATTAATTATATTTTTAGTGATTTGGTGATGAGATGAAAGCTGGATTTTAATAAAAGAAGCATGTTTGAAGCACGCACTTGAAATATGAATTGTTTAAATGACAACGACGGTCTAGCAACTAGGGTAGTTAAAGCCTCACATCTTTTCGTTTTTTTATTTTCTTCAAAAGGTAAACTAAATTAAGAACGCCCAAAATGGACAAAACGGAACAAAAACACTTGCAACATATTACATAAGATTTATTTTCACCAACCTAATCATGAGATTGATAAAGAATTGGACCTATTCGAAAAGCAAAGAAAACTTACAGCCTTAATGTCTTCTAGCATTTTCCTCAGTTTCGCTTCCATGTTTGAGAAATGTACCTCATTCCCAGCTAGTATTTCAAATGCATCAACATGAGATAATCATTGTCGTGGATGATGTCCTTGTGATCTTCCTTCGGACTCACTTGGTAAAATTCAAAGATATCCCGGACCGTGAAAGAAAAAATGGGATTGACCTTGCACCAAACACTAACAAATTGCCAAACTATCAAGGAGACATAACAAGTATGTGGTCTCCCTGGCATCACTACAAAGGATGCGGGAGGGAACTCAAGTGGATGTTTCTCACCGAAAGAGCTGCCAAAGTCAGGAGCCTAGTTAGGGATGGCAATGGGTTGGATTTAATTGGAACGGGTTTATACATTCACTAACCCATACCCGATTATTAAAGTTCGTCCCAAACCCGTCGGGTTTTAATCGGGTAATTACTCGTCGGGTTTCGGGAATACCCGTCGAGTTTTGGGTTTTGACAATATATTTCATCTTCTGATCCATAAATTCCATCCAAAGCTACAAAATCCATTTCTTCTTTTGGATTGATTTCTTTTGAGAACCACTTTGAGTTTTAAGAACTCGAAAGAACTCAACGTAACAATTTTTTTTTGAACTTTTTTTTACACATGTGTAATACGTAAGTGTAAGTGATGTACAAAAAATTACGGTATTTTTTTACACACCGAATCGACTTTTTACACATGTATAACTAACGTTTAAACTTGCGTAATTATTAAAAATACTTATTCTCTCTCCTGCTTCATTTTTTAATTAAATTTAATCTCAGCCACATATTTCAAATCATTTAATTAAATATGTGGTTCAAAATTGAGTTCTTAAAATTCTTAAAACTCACCATGCTTCTCAAAATAACCCTCCCCTATAAATAAATATCATTTAAGAACTCCAAAAAAGTTAAAAACTCTTAGAAACTCTACACAACCAAACATTTTTTTCATTTTTTTATATATTATCATTATTTAAGAGTAATTTTATCATATTTTATATAAAATTTTTTGATTACATATATAAATATCAAGTTTATATATGTGTAAAATTTATATACTAACAAATTTATATAGGTGTAAAACAAAACATAGATATGTATAAAAACTAATTTTCAAAATTATAATCATAAATATAGATATAAAATATGATAAAACTACACTCAACTAACATTAACATACAAATTTTTTTATGAAAAACATTAGTTTTAATGGGTTCTTTCAGGTTCTTAAATAATTTAACAGTTCTGTAATGATACTCATCCTATATATATATATATATACACTAGTTTTAGAGCCCGTGTAACACACGTGATTATACAAATTATAAAATTACAAGTAAAGAAAATAATTACATAATGTATATGAAAAAATGTATTACATCTATACTTGTATCTATACAATGTGTATATAAATTGATTTTATTTATATCACAAAATGATTTTTTTTAAATGAACTAAATAAAAAATGCACGTGTAAAAACGTACCCGAGAACTACTGAAACTTTCATTGTCAGTATCATATATGTATACTTGAAAGAATTTAGGATGAAGACTTCTCATACAATAGTAATTCTAACTACTCAACCTAAATACTGAATGAGCGTTACCTTTATTGATGTATTTATCAATTTATAACCCATCAAAGGAAAGGGGAACATTAAATTATTATTTATAACAACAGATGTTCA
This sequence comes from Bidens hawaiensis, assembly GCF_021521415.1. Classification (NCBI taxonomy): domain Eukaryota; kingdom Viridiplantae; phylum Streptophyta; class Magnoliopsida; order Asterales; family Asteraceae; genus Bidens; species Bidens hawaiensis. Next base: position 7,837 of record NW_027502366.1, on the reverse strand, counting down.
TAAAAAAACTATGTTTTTCTGAGCTAAACCATACAATAAGTTTGACAACATAAAAAATAATATGTTAACCAATTAAATTTTGTGAATATTTTGGTTCATTTGAGCATAGTTTTGCATGGCATGCTTCTGTAAGGCCTCGTCCCGGTGCCCTACATTGGACGTTGGATCTACTCATAAATATAGTTCTACAATCAGAGTTAATTAAAACTTTTCGCGGAAACGTTACTTCAATCATTCGTTACGAAACATTTAATCTTTTCCTTAAAACCATAACATAAAACATCATCTTTAAAACATCATTTCTTCCATCTTCAGATGCCAGTCGTTCAATCCATTCCATGTGCCATCCTCATGCTAGCTCTTTAGTCTGATCACCTGCGTGCATACTAAAAGTCAGCTACGCTGAGTGAGTTCTAGTTAATCAGGCGACATACAATATATTCACATATCATACACACAAACATATCCGAAGATACATATCCATACTTTACCAGTTACCCGACTATCATACATACATACATACCTACAATCACTAACCTAAGTCTACCAAGAGTACGTTCATAGTTCGCCGTCTATACCTATACTCAAGGTCGTGAACACATAAAAGGTCCATAGTCCTTACCTATGTTCACCATTTATGGTACGTGCAAGGTCCGTAGTCCTTCCCTATACCATCCTACAATAACAACACGTACAAGGTCCGCAGTCCTTCCCTATGTTGCAACCTAGTTCATAGCACGTACGAGGTCCGCAATCCTCCCTTATGCTACCACAATACAATTAGAGCATGTATAAGGTCCGTAGTCCTTTCCTATGCTGGATCCTATCCGAAGTACGTATAAGGCCCACAATCCTTAACTACGTTCTTATCTATCATCTGTAACACGTATAAGGCCCGCAGTCCTTAACTGCGTTCTCATCTATCATCTCTAACACGTATAAGGCCCGCGATCCTTAACTACGTTCTCATCTATCATCTATAACACGTATAAGGCCCGCAGTCCTTAACTACGCCATCACATGCCAAGTCTATATCCAATGGAAGTTAGAGGGATATGCCCTCCTAACTTACTACGTCAGGCGTAGAACTCATTTACCGTTCCTGTACCTGCATACACTTACTTTGCATATACAACAATTACATCATAGCATAAGAACACTCTAGGCTTTTTTCACGTCATTCATTTAACAATCATACTCCTTGTCGTTACGTGCAATATCTGAAGATCATTTACGCACCGTCAGGCATTCATCATACATGAATCATACAAGGTATACACTTACCACTTAAGGTAAGTGTATTAACTATCACATCGAGTATGCACACAGCCCCGAAAACATAACAAGGGAGTGGGCTAGAAACTCACCTGATCTCGGTTACGATCACCGTTAATGGTTATTCGTTTCCTTAGCTGTACACGACTAACTGTTTAATAAACACAATATTAAATGCCACTCTAGCCATTCTAATTGTTTACTTAACTAATCTTACGCGTCTAACCCAGTTTTACTTCATTAAATCTTTACCCGGTTAGTTAATCGTTACACATTAACCTTTAAAGGTATCTTTCATAAATTAATAAAGTCCAAGGGCTATTATGTAATTATATCATTCTTCCTTAAGTCCAGGGACTTTTCTGTCATTCTGCCAAACTACTAGTTCGATATCCAGTTCTTAACGAATGGGGTTCTTAACGAATGAACTCATTCGTTATAACGAACTGACTATTATAACGAACTGGTCCTTGTAACGAACTTGCCACTATAACGAACTGGACCTTATACGAATCGGTTCTCATAACGAATTGGACCTTAACGAATTGGTCTGGTTAACGAATGACCCCTCTGTAACGAATTGAACCTTCTAACGAATGAGGGTTCATTCGTTATACCTCCGTTAACAAACTACTTAACAAACCGCTTCTAAGTCGTTAATTCCTTGTATCGAATGGTCATAACGAATTGGAGTTACTTCTTCATCTTTTCCTGGCGAATTGGCATAACGAACTAGGGTTAGTTCGTTAGATTCCCGTAATGAATTAGGATTAGGGTTCTGACATTTCGTCAGATGTCACATCAGAACATTCCCGGATGTGACTCAACCTCCGGCGCTGCCTTTCTGGAAAAACGGAATCTTGCCGGAAAAGCGAGATCTCGCTTGTTTCACCACCGTTTTCACCGTTTTTCGTCCCGTTCGATCCACATCTGAACTAGAGTGATCCCTAAGCTCATCTTTCGATCGATTTATACCCGATTCCATCCGGATCTCGTGACTTTAACGGTTTAAGGTGTCGGCTCGTTGTTTCGTGACTAGATCTAACGGGTTTGGATCTCTACAATATCATACTATCATTACCTCGGGTTGATGCTCGGTTTCTTCTTGCTATTTCGGCTAGAGAGAGAAAGTAGGATGAGAGAAAGCTAAGTATGTGTTTTGGGTGGTAAATGAATGGATTATGAGTAATTAAAGTATTTATATTATGGGTCACGGGCTTAAGCCCATGGTCTTACCTTTAATAACCCAAGTTCATCACCCATATTACTTAACCCAACACAAGCCCATCTCATAACATCAAATATTATTATATTAACCGAACGAAAATTTGGGATGTTACAGCTTCCCATACAATGTTTGGATCACCATTGAAGAAAAAGTTAATACTGACACAAATGGTTCAAATTTGATACAAGTTAGAAGCATTGATAGGCATGGGGTGGCGTGTCGTAAGTGTTCACTATCTGGTCTTAAATTTTAATAGTCGAGGGAAAAATAGCCAATTTACCAAATCCCGAACCTTTTAATTATGTTTTTTCAAAAAATGTCATTGAAAATAAATTTGAAACCCAAATCATGTTTAAAATTCTAACTTTCATATGTTTGACATTTCAAGTAAACACTTTGAACCGTAACAAATTTGACGATAAATTTATTTGCATTTTCAAACTTTTAAAAATACTTAGATTTCTCATTTGTTACCAAATGTAGTTAACTTGTACCAAACAATCTATTTATCAATTTTTGACTATAAAAACTAAATTTAAGTTCCACAAAACCTGAAAAAAAATCCTTGATCAATAACAAGAAATTAAATATGATAAACTTTGTTATATATGAAAGTGATTTGTATATATATACTAAATTAACCGAAAAAATAAATTGATAGATTTAAAGCATATATTTATAATTTATAAATTTATATGACAATTTACAATAATAATAATAATAGATAAATGGATTGATTTTAAAAAAATGGATAAACTTTTAAGCATAGATTTATGATATAATAATTTAAAAAATTACTTTGTAAAATGAAAGCATGTTCGGAGTTTTGTTTTTCTTTATAATCTTCAACAATATACATGGTAACATATGTTAATGATATATAGCATTTGAAATTATATTATTCTTTTCAATCTTAACAAACATGGTTTGTTGTTAATTTTTAGATTTCACCAAGTATTTTAAAATATATAGTAAAATAATATGTTAATATTTAGTTTTATAAAATTATAAAAGTGTATAAATAAAATGTAAAATGAAAGTGAATATGTACATGTATTAGAGTTAATCAAAATCTTAGTTTTGAATGAAAAAAATTATGAGGTTTAACCATAAACTGACACGTGTCACAAATATTTTACTTTATTAAAATTGGTGTATATATATATATATATATATATATATATATATATATATATATATATATATATGGTAGGATTAACGTAAAAAACAATAGTTTCATGAAAAACATAAGAATAGATGTACACTCTTGGATCTAGGGTCTAGTGATTGAGATTGTTAGTTTATAAAAGTTGTACAGTTTTCTATTTATATGGTATATTGTCCTATTTAGGTGATGTAGTTTATTTTAAAATATTCTCAAACTTCTCACAAAACAATTGTTTGTTATTTGAACCCTTATATATAGGGGTGGGTTAAAATAAAAAGAGATAGTTTTATAAGAAGAGTAAGAATAAATCTAGATAATTGGATCTATGATCTAGTGGTTGAGATTAATAGTTTCTAAAATAACAAATATATGATCAGGTATTTAGGTCACATATCACCCTAAATAGGCTCTCATAGTTTCCGAACTCTCATTTTTAAGTTCTTCCTACTCTTCCTACAAAACTATACATTTTTATTTTAACCCTTTTCCTTATATATATATATATATATATATATATATATATATATATAAGGGTTAAAATTAAAAAGACATAGTTTTGTAGAAATAGTAGGAATGACATAAAATTTAGAGTTAGGAAACTATGTAGCCTAAATCCTAAATCTTTTGAAATTATTTGGTAATTTAAAAACTATCAATCTTAACCGCTAGATCATAGATCCAAGGGTTTAGATTTATTCTTACTCTTCCTAGAAAACTATTTTTTTTTATTATAACCACCCATATACATATATATTTATATGGTTAACTTAGGGAAGAAATAATCATAGTACGAGAAATGAAAAAAGTCCTTATAGCCAATCATAGTTTTTCTTTTTATTATTTCTTTTAATTACATAAAAGAATATAATTGTAAACGCTGAATTTTTTTATGTATGGTAAGTATTAAATTTTGGTAGTTTAAAACGAATTTTCTTATTATTTTAATTCTTAATTTATTTGTTAACTAACTTAAGAAACTATTGTTATTCATTTTCTGTACTCATATATCAATTCATTCATCAGATTAACATTTAATTTATTTTTTATTTTCTTTATAAACATAAAGATGCTTTTATTATATTAGAGAGAACAATCTATATTTTTGAATTTTTTTTTCATATAACACTATATCCAATAAATCCACATCTTTTATTTAGAAAATCAAAACCATATATTTCATTTTCTTTAGAAGATCCACACTATATCCAATTTTTTTCTTCATATTCTTCATTTTTTTTTTTTGGCTTCTGCTCACTTTTAACACTTCCGTTCAACAACTACAACAGGCCGCTATCATCACATTCAACAGTTTGTTTTGATGTCCGTGACGATCTTTGTCTTGGCTAAGAAGTTTTTAATTGGCTTTTATTTGATCTTCTCATTCAATTTTAACCAGAAACCGTTTATTTTTCTTTTTTTTTTCTTTTTCAAATCACATCTCATTTTCATTTATATATCTACATAAAATCTTTATACTTTAAAGCCAGTTGAATTTGGCTTTCACATCTTAAGGGTCCATTTGTTTTATTCAATAATTCAAAATATACACCCCCACACATTTGAATAAATAAAACAAACTAATTATGCAAATATTAATTTTTATGTTTTGATACAAATATATAATTGAAAGTTGTGGTTGAATATATCCTACATAAGTGGTAAATATTCTATATAAATAAAAACTGTTAGCATTAACATGTAACATTTACTACACAACTTTGATAAATTCATACATTTTGGTATTTGAATATATCCTACACAAGTGTTAAACATAATGCGCAAAAAAAATGTGACATTCGTGACAAAATGAGGTATACCTTATTTACTACATAGCGAGTAAACGATAAATCGGTTAATTCGTAGTAATTAAACGAGTAACCGACCGATACTGATTATGACCCGTATATATACTGAGGGGTCATATATGAGTGATATATATATAATAGTGACTAACACGTTGATATTAATGTGACACCTAACTAAAAATTAGCCTAAACCGCGACTATATAATCTCGATTAGCAATAAAATTTCATTATTATGAGAAAAATCTTCTTTATTAGTGATCAAGACGTTTCAACAACAAAAAGTGCAAAAATTACCACGTAAGGAGCCTGACGTGGAATAACCTCGGGTAACGAGTCAAAAAGTAAACAAATCCTTAAAGGGGCTAAATGATGTCGAAAAATTAAACTACATATTAAAGTAGTCGAGACCATGTATAAACTTAGTTTTAGAATGTTCGAATCGTAAAAACTAGAAAACAAGTGTTTGAAAGAAGGTAGATGGGCACCGTAAGGACCCAACGTCAACAATTTCCGAAAATTAGTTTCTTAGGTTTGTATTATCAAGAATCCAATTTCGTTCAAAGTCCGACAAAAACTATTAGAAACGGGATTCGTTTGATTAGGTAAAATTCCTTAGACGTTAAAACGGAAACTTAAGATTATTGTTTAAACACCTACTCACTAACCCAAACCCATGTGCCACCACCCATTGTTTTACTTAAACCATGTCTCCAACCCATGGTTTTACTTGAAAAACCATGTGCTCATCATCCTATATATACATGCCCACATCACACATCACAAACACACCAACACATACTCACATTCAAAACACACACACACACATATTAATAAATATCAAGAAACATGGAGGTTAAGATCAAGAGATAGAAGATTAAGCTATTAGGAAGCTAGGAGGCACATCACTCTCACTCATTAATATCTTCATGTTTCAAACCCTCAAAGAACAAGTAAGTTTTAAAGTTATGATTGATTGATTATTAGATATGGATGCGTAAGGTTTGTTGTTCTTGAGGTTGTTTGAAGCTTGAAAGATGAAAATATGGATAATGTGTGTGTGTATATATGGACCGTAGGTATGTATGTGTAAGAAGTAAGATTAAACTCATTCACACACATGCATACATACATCATAAAGATCCTACATTGATTGTTAAGTTTGATATTAGGTGTTGTTAATCTCTTGAATATTTGAGATGAACTTGAAAGAACTTGATGTTAGGGGTTTATTGTTGGAATGAAATGTAAATTGGTTATTGATTATTAGCTTGGTAGTAATGACTTAGATTAATGGAAAATTGTTGTTAGAGATGAACAAAACAAGAATATGTTCATAATTGTAAATTTGGGGATTTTTAGAACCTCTCCGAGAAGACAGACGACGAATCCTGTTAGATCCGTAGAAAACATTTCTATAGAGGGGAGGAGGGGTAGAGGACGACCGAAATTGACTTGGGATGAGAGGATTAGGCATGATTTGATAGACCTAAACCTCTCCGAGGACATGGTTGAGGATATGAATTCGTGGAGAAGTAGAATTAAAGTTAAGGATTTTTAGAGAGAATTGAATACCTAAGGGCTTAGACTTAACTTATTTAGGTCACTTACCATAATGGTTTTTCCCTTACATATATTATTATTATTATTATTATTATTATTATTATTATTATAATTATTATTAGCTTTTATATAGCTGTTAAACTGTGATCTTATTATTAATATTATTATAATTAGTAGTAGTTTTTATATAACTGTTAAACTTTGATTTCCTTTATTTTGCTTCATACACATGTACTTAGAGCCGAGGGTCTCTCTGGAAGCCACCTCTTTATTCCTTGGGATAGAGGTTACGGTGTGCCTACATCCCACCCTCCCCAGACCCTACTTATAGCTTTGCTGTCGGTGGGATTTTACTAGGGTATGATTGATTGATTGATTGATAGTTTTGGATTAAATAAGGGGTTTTGGATGGATTGTTAAATCAAAAAATATTATGAATGATTTTAATTGAAAGTAAGATAGGATATATGCTAGAGTCAATAGTTGGAACTTGAAGATTAACAAAGATTGTTAAAGTTACTAATTAAGAAACTTTAATTTAAGAAAAGTTGAAGTTTTGATTTTGATATGAATACTTGGCTTAGATATGTTTGATACATAGTGAATTGCATACTTGAATTAAGATATGATGTATTGTTGAAGTATAGATTGGTTAGCATATTGATCAAATTATCACTTACTTACTAAAAATGGAACTTTGTTGCTTAGTTAACTAAAAGATCAAAACTTGAATAGAACATTAGGGTGCATGGAACTATATAAAATTAGTTGAATGAGATAAACTTAGATTCATACTTAAA